>NC_133336.1:29076226-29368675 GCF_042186555.1 Aquarana catesbeiana | reverse complement strand
ATAAAGATGGCCTAGGCTATAAGAAGATTGACAAGATCCTGAAACCAGTGGCGTCACTAGGGTTGGTGTCACCCGGTGCCGAAAAAATTGGTGTCACCCCCCTCCTCCACCAACTACTTCAGTACAGACCCCCCCCCCCCTCCACGAACTACAGACCCCCTTCCATCAATATAGACCCCCTTTCCTCAGTATAGACCCCCCACTAAGTACTGACCCCCGCCCTCAGTAAAGACTCCCCTCCCTTATTGCAGACCCTCCATCAGTACAGACACCCTCCCTCAGTGCAGAGTCTGCAGACCCCCCTCCATCAGTATCAACCTCCCACCTCAGTACAGACCCCCCCCCCCATCAGTACATACACCCCCCCTCAGTGCTGACCCCCATCAGTATGGAATCCCCCTCTCAGTGCAGACCCCCCCTTTAGTATAGAATCTGCCCTCAGTGCCAACCCCCATTAGTCTAGAACCCCCCTCAGTGCAGATCCCCCCTCAGTGCCAACCCCCATTAGTATAGAATCCCCCTCAGTGCAGAGCCCCCATTAGTATAGACATCCCCCTCAGTGCAGAGCCCCCATTAGTATAGAATCCCCCTCAGTGCAGAGCCCCCATTAGTATAGAATCCCCCTCAGTGCAGAGCCCCCATTAGTATAGAATCCCCCTCAGTGCAGAGCCCCCATTAGTATAGAATCCCCCCTCAGTGCAGACTCCCCCATCAGTATAGAATCCCCCCTCAGTGCAGACTCCCCCATTAGTATAGAATCCCCCCCCCAGTGCAGACTCCCCATTAGTATAGACATCCCCTGCACATGTCCACCCACATATACATAAAGTTTACAGACCTCAGAACAGCGCGGACGATACACACAGCCGTGTGTGTCCCTTGGGCTCCTCCTCCTCTTGTGTGGATGTAAACAGAGAGGAGGGGGAGGCGGCTTCAGTCCGCTGCGCTGAGGGACACAGCACAAGTCTGGAGGCGCAGATCAGGGCAGCCGGTGGTGTTAACAGTGCGTTCCTCTACCTATGGGTGTCACCCCTCTGGCGTGTGTCACCCGGGTGCGGCCCGCACCCACCTAACAACGCCACTGCCTGAAACTGAGCTGCAGCACGGTGGCAGAGGTTGAAGGGGTGGGGGGTCAGCCTGTCAGTGCTCAGACCATACGCCGCACACTGCATCAAATTGGTCTGCATGGCTGTCATGGAAGCCTCTTCTAAAGATGACACACAAGAAAGCCCGCAAACAGTTTGCTGAAGACAAGCAGACTAAGGACATGGATTACTGGAACCATATCCTGTGGCCTGATGGGACCAAGATAAACTTATTTGATTCAGTTGGTATCTCGCCAGGTGAGGAGTACAGACAAGTGTGTCTTGCCTACAGTCAAGCATGGTGATAATACTGTCGTGGTCTGGGGCTCCATGAGTGCTGCCGGCACTGGGGAGTTACAGTTCATTGAGGGAACCATGAATGCCAACATGTACTGTGACATACTGAAGCAGAGCATGATCCCCTCCCTTCAGAGACTGGACCGCAGGGCAGTATTCCAATATGATAACGACCCCAAACACCCCCCCCCCCCCCCCCAAGATGACCACTGCCTTGCTAAAGAAGCTGAGGGTAAAGGTGATGGACTGGCCAAGCATGTCTCCAGACCTAATCCTATTTGAGCATCTGTGGGGCATCCTCAAATGGAAGGTAGAGGAGCGCAAGGTCTCTAACATCCACCAGCTCCGTGATGTCGTCATGGAGGAGGGGAAGAGGACTCCAGTGTCAACCTGTGAAGCTCTGGTGAACTCCATGCCCAAGAGGGTTAAGGCAGTGCTGGAAAATAATGGTGGCCACACAAAATATTGACACTTTGGGCCCAATTTGGACATTTTCACTTAGGGGTGTACTCACTTTTGTTGCCAGCGGTTTAGACATTAATGGCTGTGTGTTGAGTTATTTTGAGGGAACAGCAAATTTACACTGTTATACAAGCTGTACACTCACTACTTTACATTGTAGCAAAGTGTCATTTCTTCAGTGTTGTCACATGAAAAGATAGAAGAAAATATTTTTAAAAATGTGAGGGGTGTACTCATTTTTGTGAGGGGTGTCTATATGTGTATATGTAATTTTTATATATATATATATATATATATATATATATATATATATATATATATATATATATATATAAATTTATAAGGGGTCAAGCAATTTAGTATTTTCGGGCCGATAACAGGTGCCGATATATTGGCCACTCTCATACTCGGTCGACCCCTAGTGTGTGTGTGTGTGTGTGTGTGTGTGTGTGTATACGGTGTATATGTGTTTTTCTTTTTCCTCCCTCTATCAGTCTGTTCTTAGAGAATTGGTCTTTATTTATGAATCTCATCTTTTCAAAAGTAGCTTTGTGTCAGATTTTGGCAGGCATATTGTTCAGGTTCTCTTTTACATGCTAATTCCATTCATGTAGTTTAAGTAACACATGAGAGATTTTTTTTTTTTTGTACTACACCACCCCCTCCCACCCTGCTCCTTCTCTCCTTCTTCTTCTTCCTTTTTTTTTTTTTTTTTTTAATGATGATTTAAGTGCTGGTTTTCTTCCATTCGGCGTCTTGTTCTATATATGTATAAATCAATGATATTGTGTTGCAGAAGTCAATGAACAGATTAACTAATTTTAAGGCACATGTCTGCCATGTGGATTTTGCACCAAATCTGGGTTTGCTCTCAGCGTTCCTCTGATTGTTGGTGCAAGCCACCAGTATGGAATGAGTATACTGGCAGATTTTACACTGGAAAAGAAAGAAAAGATGCAGCATCTAAGCAAGTGGTTTTTTTTTTTTTTTTTTTTTTTTTAAATGTTGGTCCCTCCACCTAGATGTGTTGCTGAAATTTCCTGACTGACATGAGCCCTAGGATGGTGGTAAATGAGTCGGGTCTGTCCCCAATTCAGCAGCCCGGTGTGACGCTCAGGAGAGGATCGTGCCATTTCTGCTGATAGAATTTCTTTTGCGCTCTGAGATTTGCTGCTTGGAAAAATCTCAGTGACAGAGCCAGTTGGCCTGAGAGAGAGAGGAGGGAAGGAAAATGTTAAGCGTTGCTCGTGTCTCTTCTGTCCGTTGGACAAGCTGTGGCGTATCTTGGAGCTGCCGGCTTTTTCTTGGGTGTGAAATCATTTTATACATTATAGTCCTATTTATTTTTTATTTTTAGGACTTAAGAGGAAAATATCCTAGTTGTGTGCAAAGTCTGCAGTTAAATGAATTTTAATTAAATGTTGCGCTAGTCACAGGCTTTTGGAGAATTGCCTCTTTGATTTTGTATGCAGGTAATGACTGCTGGCAATATCTCTGCAGGGGGAAATTTTGAAAGTACTTACAGTTCTGGATCGCTGACGGTGTAAGATCCTCCAGCACTGTCTGAGAACCCGCCCTGCTGTGTCTCCACTTCCTGGTAGCGGAGACTAGGAATGCACCTTTGTACCTATCACACAATGCAGTGCCTGGGGCATGAGTGACCATTGCATGTATATAACCCGAATAGAGAGGTGGTGGTGCTGGAGGGGCAGTTTTTTTTTTTTTTTTTTTTTTTTATATGGGTAAATACATTTCAGCAAGCACATATTTTAGCCCTGGTTACACACGTGTGTGTGTGTGTATATGTGTGTGTGTATATATATATATATATATATATATATATATATATATATATATATATATATATATATATATATATATATATATATATATATTTGAAGAGAAGAAAAGCGGCAGCACTTCCAGGGAGTAAAAATGGCTGCTTCATTGTAGACCATCCATTAACAGTATAGATATGTGGTGTTCTGAATCCCAAAACTATACCTCTCACATGGGTACAGATGTTACATGTGTACAGACATTCACATGTGTACAGACATGCCTAAAACACCATGAAGGATCAACAAACGCATTTCACGCTTCCCTGCTTAAAGGGGTTGTAAACCCTCGAACGTTTTTCACCTTAATGCATTCTGTGCATTAAGGTGAAAAACCTTCTCCCAGAGCCCCCCGTCTTGCTTACCAGAGCCCCCCCGTCTTGCTTACCAGAGCCCCCCCCGTCTTGCTTACCAGTGCCCCCCCCCCCCCGTCTTGCTTACCAGAGCCCCCCCCCCCGTCTTGCTTACCAGAGCCCCCCCCCCGTCTTGCTTACCAGAGCCCCCCCCCCCCGTCTTGCTTACCAGAGCCCCCCCCCGTCTTGCTTACCAGAGCCCCCCCCCCGTCTTGCTTACCAGAGCCCCCCCCCCCGTCTTGCTTACCAGAGCCCCCCCCCCGTCTTGCTTACCAGAGCCCCCCCCCCCCCGTCTTGCTTACCAGAGCCCCCCCCCGTCTTGCTTACCAGAGCCCCCCCCGTCTTGCTTACCAGAGCCCCCCCGTCTTGCTTACCAGAGCCCCCCCCGTCTTGCTTACCAGAGCCCCCCCCGTCTTGCTTACCAGAGCCCCCCCCGTCTTGCTTACCAGAGCCCCCCCCGTCTTGCTTACCAGAGCCCCCCCCGTCTTGCTTACCAGAGCCCCCCCCGTCTTGCTTACCAGAGCCCCCCCCGTCTTGCTTACCAGAGCCCCCCCCGTCTTGCTTACCAGAGCCCCCCCCGTCTTGCTTACCAGAGCCCCCCCCGTCTTGCTTACCAGAGCCCCCCCCGTCTTGCTTACCAGAGCCCCCCCCCGTCTTGCTTACCAGAGCCCCCCCGTCTTGCTTACCAGAGCCCCCCCGTCTTGCTTACCAGAGCCCCCCCCCCCCCGTCTTGCTTACCAGAGCCCCCCCCCCCCCCCCGTCTTGCTTACCAGAGCCCCCCCCCCCCGTCTTGCTTACCAGAGCCCCCCCGTCTTGCTTACCAGAGCCCCCCCGTCTTGCTTACCAGAGCCCCCCCGTCTTGCTTACCAGAGCCCCCCCGTCTTGCTTACCAGAGCCCCCCCGTCTTGCTTACCAGAGCCCCCCCGTCTTGCTTACCAGAGCCCCCCCCCCGTCTTGCTTACCAGAGCCCCCCCCCCCGTCTTGCTTACCAGAGCCCCCCCCCGTCTTGCTTACCAGAGCCCCCCCCCCCGTCTTGCTTACCAGAGCCCCCCCCCCGTCTTGCTTACCAGAGCCCCCCCCCCGTCTTGCTTACCAGAGCCCCCCCCCCGTCTTGCTTACCAGAGCCCCCCCCCCCCGTCTTGCTTACCAGAGCCCCCCCCCCCCCCGTCTTGCTTACCAGAGCCCCCCCCCCGTCTTGCTTACCAGAGCCCCCCCCCCGTCTTGCTTACCAGAGCCCCCCCCCGTCTTGCTTACCAGAGCCCCCCCCCCCCGTCTTGCTTACCAGAGCCCCCCCCCCGTCTTGCTTACCAGAGCCCCCCCCCCGTCTTGCTTACCAGAGCCCCCCCCCGTCTTGCTTACCAGAGCCCCCCCGTCTTGCTTACCAGAGCCCCCCCGTCTTGCTTACCAGAGCCCCCCCGTCTTGCTTACCAGAGCCCCCCCGTCTTGCTTACCAGAGCCCCCCCGTCTTGCTTACCAGAGCCCCCCCGTCTTGCTTACCAGAGCCCCCCCGTCTTGCTTACCAGAGCCCCCCCGTCTTGCTTACCAGAGCCCCCCCGTCTTGCTTACCAGAGCCCCCCCGTCTTGCTTACCAGAGCCCCCCCGTCTTGCTTACCAGAGCCCCCCCGTCTTGCTTACCAGAGCCCCCCCGTCTTGCTTACCAGAGCCCCCCCGTCTTGCTTACCAGAGCCCCCCCGTCTTGCTTACCAGAGCCCCCCCGTCTTGCTTACCAGAGCCCCCCCGTCTTGCTTACCAGAGCCCCCCCGTCTTGCTTACCAGAGCCCCCCCGTCTTGCTTACCAGAGCCCCCCCGTCTTTCTCACCCCGGGGACGAGCTATGGCTGGTGTCTCGTGTCCTGATTGGATAGTTTGATAGTAGCACAGTTATTGGCTCCCGCCGCTGTCAATCAAATCCAATGACACGGCGAGTAGGGCAGAGTCCTGCTGTCTGTGTCAATAGATGCAGCAGGACACAGGAGCGCGCCCGCACCGGTGTCCCGAAGGAGAGTGCTTCGACTGGGTACTCGAAGAGGAGGCGCCGCTGAGGGACCCCAGAAGAAGAGGATCGGGGCCAACTCTGTGCAAAACCAACTGCACAGCAGAGGTAAGTATGATATGTTTGTTTTTTAAGAAAAAAAAAAAGGTTTACAACACCATTGCTGATTATATGTGCAATGTGGGAAATGCATTGTATCCTGTGCATTTCCCGCACCTCTTTGAAATAGCATGGCATTCACGAGATTTGCTTCAGTTGTCAATGTTGAATTACCGACACACCAAAAATGGCTCGCCAGACAATGCAATTTGTCTGAATTGTGAACGCCCATGCGATTCCAGTGTGGCAAAGGGGTCCTGCACCGTGCTGATGCGGTGCGATTATTGAGCCATACAAAATGAATGGGCTCAAACCGCACTGCAAAGAATCGCATGTAATTTGAACAGGAATGCGATTCTGGCCTAAATCACAGGTGGTTCCCCGCACCGCAGCAGTGTGAATCTAGGTTGAGGAGGCATTCATACCCGGGCGTTTTGAATCAGGGGCAGATTTGCTGTGATTCTACAACGCCCAGGTGTTAATAACAAAACGCATGTTTCAGATGCCATTAATTTGAATGGTGCCTTAAGACGCGGTGTGGTTCTCCTGCAGTTTGTCGCACGTGATGAGTCTCGGCAAACCACATTGCACAAAGCATGTCACCCATAAGAAGCTCCTGAACTTTTTTTGGACGACAAGCTTTACACAATGCAGTTTGCTGCGATTGCAGCACGGTTTATCGCAGCAGAACCACCCCACATTTTTAGGTGCCATTCAAATGCATGGCATCTGAAATGTGCGTTGTCATTCACACCTGGGCGTTTGGAAATCGTGGGCAGAATCACTTCTATTTTGCCTGCGATTCAAAACGCCAGTGTGTGAATGCAGCCTTAAAGTGGTTGTAAAGTCACATCTATTTACTTTGCCCCCCCCCCCAAAATCATAATGCTAAATACCTTCTTTGCAGAGCACTGCTGTGCTGCCATGTGACCTCCCTCTGCGTCCCTTCCCAAGTGAGTACAGTGGGAGGGGTTGAGATTTCCCTCTGATGAATACAAGCTAGCAGAGGGAGATCACATGACAGCACAGCAGGGCTTTGCAAATAAGGTGTTTAGCATTATAATTTTAGGGAAAATCACACACACTGTACTGAACAGGGACCTAAAACAGAGAATCAAAGTAATTAATACATGTGACCCAACAAGCCCTGGAGCAGCTGCAGGGAATAGAATTTCTGGTATGCGAGGAGAGGGGTGAGGAGAAGATCGGGTTCTCAGACTATGGAAGAGATAGGGTGTTGCATCACATTTTGCTACCCGCTGGAGTGCGCATGCACGATGCCGCCATATGCGTTCCAACACTGTTGTAAGACCACTTTGCCACAGGGCCCCTCGCCACGCTTCTGGCACGCCCTCACTTCGCTCAGCATAATTATAATCTAACTCTATGTCCACTTGGATGGTAGGGTTTGAACCTGGACTCAGGGGTCTGGCCATAAAATTCTGCGCAAGTGCAGATCGCCAGAGTGTCCGAACGCATATGGTCGGCGTCGCACATGCACAGTCCAGCGGGTAGCTTAATGTGATGGGTCTCCATATGTGACGCTACAAGGGCGAGGGTGGGGGGGGGAGATGAAGAGACTCCGAGCTGGATGATGGAGGCACGTAATCTGACCACGCTATCAGCAGCCATGATAAATGTGGTTAGTTTACAGAGGGGAATACAGGAACAGGCAGGATCAACCAGGTATTGTACAACATAGAAAGGGACAATTGGCATTGCAAAAGCACTGTGATATATGTTATGCCTTTAAAGTGGGAGTAAACTCCCATCTATGACTTGTAGCTGTTGAGGTGCACCGTTTAGGAGATATTTACTGTACATCCAGCCGGTGACATCACTGGCATGTGCGCTCTGAAGGATTGGCCACCCGGGCCATAAACTATGGCCAATAGCAGAGAGCGCTGATCGGAGTGTTCTGGTGGGGGGGGGGGGGGTGGGGTGGTTCGGGGGGCGCGCGCGGGCCGGAGCTGTCAGTTACTTTTGTGCAACTGGCAGGGTTGCACACAGAACTAAAATTGGAGCGTGTATTCGGCTTTAACCCAGGTTCACACGTATGCGAGGCGAGAATCGGCATGATAACAGTGCCGGTTCCCTCATCACATCTCCTTCGCAGGCAGTTCACACTGCCCTCTGCGAACCACTGCGGGTGTCAATACAAAGTTAACGACGCCCCCATATCGGTTCACAGATCGCAGTACAAACTGTGAATTCGGATAGGAATTTTTTATTTTATTTTTTTTTTTTGATGCCCTGCCAGCGCAACGCCCCAGTGTGAAAGCACTCAGGCATTCACATTGGGATTGCAGATGAGGCTTCTTTCAGGCGCTTTCCAGGCGCTTTTTTTTTTAATGCCTGAAAAACGCCCCAGTGTGAAAGGGGTTACTGCTCATTTGAACACATGGGTGACACTAATGCTTTGACCCTGTAGTGATTCTGGTATAAACATTGCCTTGTATTTTGTCACTGACCGACAGAGCTGCCTAAAACCGTCGTATGGCTGCAATGTGGAAAGCATGGCGGCGCATGGCTTTCCAAGTGTTATGATGAAAATGTGTAATCTCAGACTCCTGCGTCATTCTAACTTTTTTTTTTTTTTTTTTTTCCTTCTCTCCTTTCTGTCTGAGAATCATTGATATTCTTCCTGACTTCTGTTGAAAACCTCGAGTTGTTATTGTTAGGATGGCCTATTTTAACAGATGTCTTTTTTCAGATTGTCCTTTGCTGTTGTAGAAGGGATTTTATGACATTGCAATTTCTCAGATTTCTATATACACACAGGCTGCTTGCTTAGTACTTTTTTTTTTTTTTTGAGGATGCTTTCATAATATATTTTTATTTTTTTATTTTACCGGGCCTCTTCCTCTGACACCATGTGCTCTGTCAATGCAGCCTTTTACGGCTGTCGGGGCATCTTTGACGAGAACTGAAACACATCATTTCCTTCACAAAAAAAAAAAATTATTTCAAAAGCACCCAACAGTCCACAGATTTGCAGCAGCATTGCCAGCGAGATAGCTGAACTCTGCATTGTAATGTGTTCCCGAAGGAAAATGCTTTCAACACCCACAAATATCCTGATAATACCAGCTCTTAGATATACAATTGTATGCGTGCTGTGCTCTGGAAGTTCTATGAAATAATTATTTTTAGCTTTCTTGTGCTGTTAATTCAGTAAAGGTAATTCAAATGGCATTTTTTTTACATAGTGTGTGTAATATATAAAAAAAATTGTGTGCTCATAAGTTTTCATATCCTGGCCAAATTTATGATTTCTTGGACATTTTTCAGAGATTAATATTATTCAAGGATTTATATAGCGCCAACAGTTTACGCAGCGCTTTACAATATAAAAGGGAGACAATACAGTTATAATACAATAAAATACAAGAGGGCCCTGCTCACAAGAGCTTACAATCGAATATGAATGATAACACAATCTTTTCTTTCACTCATGGTTAGTGCTTGGCTGAAGCCATTTATTATCAATCAACTGTGTTTACTCTTTTTATATCACAATGACAACTAGGGCTGGGAGATTTTATTTAAAAAAAAAAAAAAATCTTCGATTCTCTTAAAAAAAACTCGATTCACGATTCGAATCGAGTGGGTTTTTTTTTTTTTTATTTGGAAACTGCATCGGTCCTGAGGCGCTGCGGGCATGAGCTTTTAGGTGAGGCTGCAGCTTTGGCCTAGTCTGCGGCGTCCGGCCTTCGCGGACTAGGCCAAAGCCGCGGCCTCACCTAAAAACTCCTTGACCGGGGCGGTGTCAGCGCCAGTCCAGAGGCGCTGCGGGAATGAGTGCCGACGCCGCGGCCTCGCCTAAAAACTCATGCCCTTAGAGCCTCAGGACCGGCGTGGTGAAAAAAGAAAATCTAAAAAAATCGATTTGCTTAAATTTTGAATCGATTTGACCTCTCAACTTGATTCGAGATTTAAATCGATTTTTTTTTTTTTTTTTTTTCCCCCAGCCCTAATGACAACAGAAACTACCCAAATGACCCTGATCAAAACTTTACATACCCCAGTTCTTACCATGTATTGCCCTCTTAACATCAATGACAGCTTGAAGTCTTTTGTGGTATTTGTGGATGAGGCTCTTTATCTTCTCAGATGGTAAAACTGCCCATTCCTCTTGGCAAAAAGCCTCCAGTTCCTGGAAATTCTTGGGCTGTCTTGCATGAACTGCATGTTTTGAGATCTCCCCAGAGTGGCTCAATGATATTGAGGTCAGGAGACTGAGATGGCCACTCCAGAACCTTCACTTTATTCTGCTGTAGCCAATGACAGGTCGACTTGGCCTTGTGTTTTGGATCTTTGTCATGTCCAAGTACATCCCATGCACAGCTTCCTGGCTGATGAATGCAAATGTTCCTCCAGTATTTTTTGATAACATACTGCATTCATCTAGCCAACAATTTTGACCAAATTTCCTGTGCCTTTGTAGCTCACACATCCCCAAAATATCAGAGATCCACCTCCGTGTTTCACAGTAGGAATGGTGTACCTTTCATCATAGGCCTTGTTGACTTCTCTCCAAATGTAGTGTTTATGGTTGTGGCCAAAAAGTTCAATTTTGGTCTCATCACTCCAAATGACTTTGTGCCAGAAGGTTTGAGGCTTTTCTCTGTGCTTTTTGGCGTATTGTAAGCGGCATACTTTGTAGCATTTGCGTAGTAATGGGTTTCTTCTTGCAACTTGACCATACAGCCCATCTTTCTTCAAGTGCCTCCTTATTTTGCATCTTGAAAAAGCCACACCACATGTTTTCAGAAAGTTCTGTATGTCACATGAAGTTATTTGTGGGCTTTTCTTTGCATCCCGAACAATTTTCCTGGCAGTTGTGGCTGAAATTCTAGTTGGTCTACTTGACCGTGGTTTGGTTTCAACAGAACCCCTCATTTTCCACTTCCTGATTAGTTTGAATACTGCTGATTGGCATTCTCAATTCCTTGGATATCTTTTTATATCCTTTCCTGTTTTTATACAGTTCAGCTACCTTTTCCCGCAGATCCTTTGACAATTATTTTGCTTTCCCCATGACTCAAAATCCAGAAACTTCAGTGCATCACTGTATGAAAGCTGTAAGGGTCTGTCAGGAGTCCAGAAACTCATTGACTATATATATATATATATATATATATATATATATATATATATATATATATATATATATATATATATATATATATATATATATATATATATATATATATTCTAATTACAAACAGATGAGGATGGTTACCTTTTTAATGGCCATTCAAACCCCCTTTATGTCAACTTGTGTGCATGTTATCAGGCTAAGGCTGGGTTCGCACTGGTACGACAAACGCTCCGACATTGGGAGCTCATGTCGCATGACGTGTGAAAATCAATGTTTCCCTATGGGAGCCCTCTTAACTGGTCCGACACAAGTCGGTCCGACTTTGAAAATGCTCCCTATACTACTTTGATCCTACTTCAACCCATATCACTGAAGTCGGATCACCGTCTTGACTGATCCGACTTTGGCAAGAGCCAAAGGCCCTTCGGTCTGGTTTGGATTTTAAGGGGAACCCCCACGCCGAAAAAAAACGGCATGGGGGGGGGGGTTCCCCCAAAATCCATGCTGGACCCTTATCCAAGCAACACAGCCCGGCAGGTCAGGAAAGGGGGTGGGGATGACCGAGCGCCCCTCCTCCTGAGCCATACCATGCCCTCAACATGAGGGGGGGGGGGGTGCTGAAAAAATGGCAGAAATCAAAGTCTGCCAGGGTTTTGCACAGAGTGGCCTGATCCTCTTCTGGGGTGCCCCGTTTGCTCTCCTGGCCCCTCCTTCATAGGGTGCCCCCCCACGGAGAACCGCTTTCCATGTGGGGCACCTTTTGCATGCTCCCAAGTCCCGCTGCTGCATCTATTGACACAGACAGCAGGACTCGGCCCTTTCCCCCCAGCTCTCTTGTCACTGGATTTGATTGACCGCAATGGCTTCTGCTGCTATATATCCAATGAGGACAGACAGTGGCTGGAGCCCCTGGTCTCATGCACGTCGCTGGAACAGATGGGTTCAGCTAAGAAAAAGGGGGGGCACTACGGGGGTAGAGAAGGTTTTTTCACCTTAATGTATTAAGGTGAAAAACCATGAGACTTTACAACCCCTTTTTTAAAGCAAAACTTTACACTCTCTCAATCAACATTAACTAACTATATTTTTTATCCTTATGCTGCCAGCATTAGTGTGTAGAAAGATATATTATATTTAAAGTAGAACTATAGGGAAAATTTTTTTTTTTTTTTGGATAGGTTATAACCCCTGTTGGTTTGTTTGCCTTCTGTGTCACATCGGGGAGATATCCCTTCACTTTCTGTCCCATAGCCAAACAGGAAGTGAGAGAACTAGGGTCTTCATTGGAAGTTTTTCCTCCTTACCTGGGGACAACCCAAAATTGCAGATTGCTTTCTTTGGGCCTGGGATCTAGTAACCCGGAAGCAATGTCATGACATCACTTACTGGCATCCTGAAGGCGCCAGCTTGAAAAAAAAATAGAAAGTTTTCAAAAATGTCGATCTTGGCGATTTGAATACTTTTAAGTGCAGAGGAGGGATTTGGGGTCTTATAGAGTACCTGTTGCTGCCTATTACTGTCACAAGGGATGTTTACATTCCTTGTGAAAGCAATAAAAAAAAAAAACAAACTTTAAATCTACTGAATATCCGCCTTTAAAGGCAGATGAAAAATCCTTATCGGCCCTGAAAAAACGATATCATATTAAGTGATATTTACTATATTAAAAGTGATGATAAAAAAAAAATAAATAAATAAAAAAAAAAAGTCATACTTATGTAATGGTTTTGCACAGAGCAGCCCCGATCCTCTTTTCATTGGTTCCTGCGGGTGCTCCTGGCCCCTCCCTTTTTCCAAGTGCCCCCAAAGCAAGCCTTTGTTTTGGAGTCACCCATGCCTGCTCAACTCTGTGTGTTTCTTAGGGAGGCCATACATGGCTCAAATCTTGGCCGGTTCCTGTGTGTATGTATATGTGCAGGCTGAATGTACCAAGTTGATCGAGCGATCAACTTGGGTACAACCAGCCTGCTGGGTTTTTACCTGCGATTATCGCTAGCGGCTTGTATAGCCACTAGCAGTGATCCCTGTCTTCTCCCATCTGGTATGGCTTCCCCTGCCGGGAGAAGACAATGGTCCGGCAGGAGGGATTCCTGCATCAACACGGTCTGTGGTGTTTGGAGGAATCGAGCAAATTTCTTTTCTGCAACCCCCATAGGATGCATTAAGGTGAAAACACGAGGGTTTACAACCCCTTTAACCAAAGGGCATTGTGTGACGTGCAGCCAATCCGAAATACTAATAGACGACATCTGGCTGGTAAAGCTGAAATCCAAGCAAGTGGCTAAATGCAAGTTACATATGTAAACTGCCCATAGGAGGAGGAAACCCGTCCCATGACTCTGACAGGCCATGTGACACTTTCCTCCAATCCTGATAGTTTTATGTAAAGAACATACAGGAGGACACCGCAGGTTCCACACCGCGCTCTCCGTTCTGTGATCTGAGGACATACAGGCACAGATGTAGAGTTTGCTGCAACATCTTGTGAAGAATGGATATCAATCTCCATTATAAATGGCACCCTATTATGACCTGATTTCCCATCCCACATAACTGACCCTTTTTATTCCCTTAGTTTTCTCAGTGCATGAGCTAATTACATTTTGACTTGTTATGAAGACCACTTTTTAAGGTCTTATGTGCATACAGTAGAGCAGGGGTCTCAAAGTGGTGACCCTCCAGCTGTTGCGAAACTACAAGTCCCATCATGCCTCTGCCTGTGGGAGTCATGCTTGTAACTGTCAGCCTTGCAATGCCTCATGGGACTTGTAGTTTCACAACAGCGAGTGGGTTGCCAGCTTGAGACCCCTGGACAACATTACGTAAGCTGACCACCGTACAAACTCTCCGAATCTGAGACCCCAATCCTGGTTGACGGCTCGGCATTCTATGAAGCATCTCTCCCCGGTATTGACACAACCTGGAAAGGAATTGATTTTTTTTTTTTTTTTTTCCCCCAGTTATTGAACTGAGCTATTTTTAGATTTCCTGTTTTGATTCCTAGTTTGTGTAAAGCGAAAGCTATATACTGCTACCTATAATGTACACTTTTCTTTATTGTAAATATCTCTCGGAGGGGATTTCTTTTACACTGCATCTCAGCAAATGTGCTTTTACATTTCTCAGCTTTGAGCAAAAATGCTGCTTTTATGGCTTTATGCTGTGATCAGTGATTGCTCTGTGTAGAAAATATGGTGTTGTGGTATCTATTGGGTTGCAAAGGTCTTAAAAAAAAGAGCTTGCCTAATGACTGAATGCTGCACACAGGAGACCGAGGATTTGTTCTCCCTTGTCCGCAAAAAACCTGATCATGATTTTTGCAATGCTTATCTATGCAATAATTATGGCTTGGAGCAGGAGCTGTTCTTCCTGCACCGCTGTGTGACACAGTGATCACATGAGCCATTCGGAACAAGTCACCTGGATTCCTTTATTGGGCTGTATGCAGCCGCTTAACTCGTTAACTTTCTGTCGCTTGTGCAGTTAAGAAAACAGAAGCAGTCGGCCGGATCGGCTCCTGACGCCTGTAGGTTTTATGAATGGTCAGTTTTTGTTGCTTTAAGGAACTCTAAAAAGAGAGCCTATTCTGAAAGGAATGTTTAAAAGAGAAGTGTATAGTGTGTGTTTTTTTTTTTTTTTTTTTGTTTTGTTTTCCAGAATCATACTTACCTAGGCAGATGCAGCATTGGTCCCCCGCCGGCTCTAAGTCTAAGAACCGATCACCCAAACACCACCCACCGCGCAGTTCTCAGGGCTCCCTGAGCAGAGAGGTGGTGATGGTCAGTCACCTCTGTCTGCTCTGACCCCCCCCCCCCCCCCATTCCCCACCCACCAGGAGTGGTCTGCTCAGGCTCGCTTGTGGGCTGAGCCGGGTGCTGGTCCAGGCATGTGCACGGATCCTGACTTCATTATAGCATTTTTTTTTTTTTTTTCCCCCTCGGCCTAGACCGGCTCTGTGGTGTCAGCTGACAACAGGCTTCAGCCCGCTGTCTGCTGATAATGGGTCACAGGAGTGCAGAATGAACTGCACTCCTGTGATCCACAGCCAAACGAGCTTTGGCTGTACTTGTCCATTTTTAAAGTGGGGTTCCACCCAAAAAACTAAAATACCTGTAAAAATTCTAAAAAAACAAACAAAAAAACATTTGGATATTTTTTTTTTTCCACTTACCTCTAAATGCCTGTTGCTAGGTGGTCCCTCGTAGTCTGCCTGTTCCTTTGCCTGGGCTGGTGACATCACTCCCCCCCCCCAGGCACAGGAAGGGCTCGGCTCTGCTCCCTCCCTCCTGTCAATCATCTGGGACCCATTACAGGTCCCAGGTGATTGAGTGGCCAATCACGGCGCGCTGCGTTGCTCGCGCATGCGCAGTGGGTGACAGGTTGTGAAGCCACAGCCCGGTGCCCACAGTTGAAATGCCGATGAGCAGGGGGGGGGGGGGGGGGGCGAACGGGGCTTCGATCCCCCGCATCGCTGGACCCTGGGACAGGTAAGTGTCCAATTTAAAGTCAGCAGCTGCAGTATTTGTAGCTGCTGACTTTAAATTTTTTTTTTTTTTTTTTTTGACGGCCCCCCTGGGTGGAACTCCTCTTTAAGGTGCAATTGCTGACCTGAAAATACTAGTTGGCCTGGCTTTCATGAGTCGGATGCTGAAATACTTTCTTTGCCTCTGAGACGAGCAAGCCTTCCTAATCTGCATACTCCATTCTGTCTCGGTGACCTGAAGCAGTTGGTTCACCATGACAATTAGTGGTGCACCGAAATGAAAATTCTGGACTGAAACCGAAAATTCAAACTTGGCCGAAAATTAAATGGACTTTTTTTTTTTTTTTTTTTTTAAATTTTGAATGTGACTGGCCCTCCTAAGCCCCTCCCCTTAGGGTGCTCTCCTGGCACCAATTAGTTGGTGGTAACTAATCTGCTTTTAGATTTCATTTTTAAAGCTTTGAAGTGGAACTAACCCCCCTCCTATCCGCCAAGGTAGCTGCCATCTTTGCCTCTGTTTTGATCTGCAGTTGCCATTGTACTAAACATGTGATCAGTTATGACACCAGACATTTGAGTTCTGTAGAGAGCATAAGCAAATGTGACCGTTTTATGATTCACAGCATGCCTTGCGTAACTGGTTTGGGAAACGGGTAAATCAAAAGGTTCAGTCCCGCTTCAAATTATTCACCTTCTTTGGGAAAAAAAATGAAAAGGTAAATTAACCCGTATACCCCCACCCCCCCCCCCGGTCCCCACTGTACTTACCTCTGTGGGCGATGAGCTGATGCAGTCGTTGCAGTTGTCCTGGGATTTGAAACCCCCTACTACTCTCTGCCACACTTCCGGGACAGATCAGAGTGATGCTGTGTGCTAGTGCTGACCAATAAGAATTGCTGTAATCTGTCCCAGAAGCCCTGCAGTAAGAAGAGGAAGAACAGCAGGAGTTTGGAATCCGCGGACTGCTACACCAGCTGTGTGGGGCACTGCCCACTTCTCACCCACAGAGGTGAGTACAGCGAGGACTGAGGGGTGTGGGTAGATTGTGTTTACCTCCCCATTTTCTGTCTGAAAAGGTGAATTAACACTTTTTAACTCGGCCTTTCGCCAACCACCTTTTCAACACGGAGGAACCCTTGAAATCACTCTCAGGAGACCCCTGCTAAGAATGCCCTTTATCTACAACGCATGATACATTAGTGTGATTGGTCAGTGGGAAGATGGCTTCTTACACTTGTGGAGAGAGAGAGAGAGAGAGAATTTTTTTTTTAAATACCATACACCTATGCAGTTTAGCTTTTGATTATTTCTGCAGTGCTTTTTGTTCACGTGATTTTGCGGCGATTTGCCTTTTTTTTTTAATGCTTTTATTTATTTTATTTTTGGCCAATTTGTTGTTGGGCAGATTAAACGCAAACGGCGCTAAAATCGTGGCAAAAGCGTACTACATGCTTTTTTTGTAGCTTCTCCATTGAAGTCTATTGAACCAAAAAAAGCAATAAAAAGCACCGTTTGTGTTTTAAAGTCCCTGACCCTTTCCAAAAACGCAGTGGCTGAAAAAAAAAAAATCATAGATGTGAACGTTTATGTTTAAAGTTGTTAGACCAGTTCTAGGGACAGACTGTGTCATATCTACATCCCTCCAGGAGTAGATTAGAAGAAGATTTGAGAGAACACCACTCTCCCATAAGGTGATGGGACTTTCACAGATGTGTCACGGTCACTGAGGTAAGCACGTACACAGTAGATAAAAAATAAAATATCAATTTATTAGAAAATAACAAAGCATAAAATTTGACATTAGCATTAGGCCATATAGAACATTGGCCAAAAATGATACTCAATCCATGTAAAAACTTGAAAGATGCTTGTGTATGAAGCAAGCCGACGCGTTTCGCAGAGCCATTAACTGCTTCTTCTGGGCAGCTCAACATGCATCTAAATTATCAGTCAAACTACAAAGACATCTTGAAAGTAACATTAGTATCATTTACAATTAATTTATTCAATAGAGTTCCTCATAAATAGTGTTCTACCATTGATATAAGTGCTCACCAAGTTATATGATATTGATTCTATGTAACCTGCAGCATCGCAGAGACAGGACGGACCCTCATCTGGTCAATTGATCAATCACCGGATGAGGGTCCATCCTTTGTGATGCTGCAGGTTGCATAGAATCAATATCATATAACTTGGTGAGCACTTGTATCGATGGTATTACACTATGTATTTATATGATGAACTCTATTGAATGAATTAATTGTAAATGATGCTAATGTTACTTTCATGATGTCTTTGTAGTTTGATAACTTGGGTGCATGTTGAGCTGCCCAGAAGAAGCAGGTAATGACTCTGCGAAACGCGTCGGCTTACTAAATACACACGCATCTTTCAAGTTTTTACATAGATTAAGTATTCTTTTTGGCCAATGTTCTGTATGGGCTAATGCTAATGTCATGCTTTTGTATATTTTGTAATACATTTTATATTTTATTATCTACTGGTGTACATGCTTACCTCAGTGACCATGACATATCTGTGAAGGTCCCATCACCTTATGGGAGAGTGGTGTCCTCTCAAATCTTCATCATAGATGTGAAAGTGTCCCATAGGAAACCATGTTAAATGAACTGTAGTGCGTTTCTGCAAAAAAAACGCATAAGTATGAACCAGACCTAAATTTTATTTGTCTTCACACGGGTCCGTTGTGGTGTTAAAAATCTTGCTTGCTGCATTTTTGGTCAGTTAATAAAATAAAAACACACCTCCCCATTGAAATGCATTGAGAACACATCAATAATGCACTGTTGTGTTTTTTGATGCGGTTTTTGAGTCACATGACCTATGATAAACGTACCATAAGCACAGTAAAATCGCAGCAAAACTACATGGGTTTTTGGTGCCTTTTTTTTTATCGGCAAAATGACGATAACACCAGTTTTGGGTGCATCTCTATTTCCCTCACTGCACTCAGTCCTTTTTGTAGAGATCTTGTTACTGGGACAGGAAGTGAAGACAAATCACCGCACACAGACTGCAAGAAAGTGAGGAGATTTTTACTGTCTTTGTAACAGATGAGGATATTTCCCGTCAGAGGTTCTGACTCCTCTTTGCTCAGTCAAAAAAAAAAAAAAAAATGATTCTAAAGGGATTGTAAAGTCAAATACGTGTGGTTTTTTTTTTTTTTTTTTTTTTTTTTTTTTTTTTTTTTATCAATGCATTAAGATTAAAAGCATTCTGGGTGCAGCAGCCTCCCTCAGCCCCACTAATACTTACCTGAGCCCCATCTCTGTCCAGCGATGTCCACGAGTGTCTCCGCCGTCCGGGACTCTCCCCCCCTCATTATCTGAGACACAGTAGAGGTACCATTGGCTCCCGCTGCTGTCAAAGTTAGTTGGCCAATCAGGAGAGAGAGGGGGTGGGGCCGAACCGCAGCTCTGTGTCTGTATGGACACACGGGGCTGCAGCTTGGCTTGGGTGCCCCCATAGCAAGCTGTTTGCTGTGGGGGCACTCAACAGGAGGGAGGGGCTGTTCTGTGCAAAACCAACTGCACAGAGCAGGTTAGTTATAACATGTATTGTAAAGTCTCTTTTTTTTCTATAAGAATAACAATCACTTTAAAAGTTTTGGTTTAAAAACAGACAACAAACATGTTATACTTACCTGCTCTGTGTAATGCTTTTGCACAGAGTAGCCTCGATCCTCCTCTTCTCAGATCCCTTGCTGGTGCTCCTGGCTCCTCCCCCTTGACCAGTGCCGCCCCCCTCCCCCAATATCAGGCTGCTTGGTATGGGGGCACTGGTGCATGTTCGCTCCTGAGCCCCCTCTTCTGTGCGTCCATAAGACACAAAGCCACGGCTCGGCCCCGCCTCACGCTCTCTTCTCATTGGCTTACTGGCTGTGATTGAAGGGAGAGAGTGACCTGGGACAGCCGAGGTTTCTGTGTACACCCTGGATTGAGAGAGGGGGGGGGGGGTTCAAGTGAGTATTAGGGGAGGACAGCGAAAACTGTGTTTAATTTTTTTTTTTTTTTTCCTTCCCTTAATGCATAGAATTCATAAAGGTAAAAAAAACCTTCAGCTTTTACAACCACTCGCCGCTTGCGTGGCGACTTTCCGTTTTGTGTAAAAATAGCCGAATTAAAAGTGCCACTTTATTTGACCTTTTTGTATATTTAAAAAAAAAAAAAAATCTTGTGAGGCTCAGGAAGCGTTTTGTGCTGAGCGTTTGTTGGAACAATAGAACTGTGCGCTGCAGAGGAAATTTTTTTTTTTTTCAATCCGTTTGTTCAAACCATTAAAGAATTAATTTCTAAAAAAGAGCCTAGCAAAGGAAGAAGGCTGCCAGAACGGGCTGTGTGTCACTTCGCCTTGGCTCTGCATATTCTCTTGGCAACTAAAAAGGAAAAAAAAAAGCAGATTACTCTCCAAAATGTGCAAGTCAATCTCCAAGTATGTTAACTAAGCAAAGGATAATTCACAATTGCCTTTTCACTTTATTACCCCCCCCCCCCCCAGCTACACTTGGCATGCTTATGTTAAATCTACGTCTTACGGGAAAACTGATTTTGGATCAATTCTTTATAGACTTTTTTTTTTTTTTTTAATACATTTTCTTCAATTTTTTTGCTGGAAACATACCTTTTGCATTTTTGCAAAATATAAGTTCTGTTAAAAGCAATGGAAATGCATCAATACGCATTTAGTGCTCCTTACTTTACTTTACTTTGCACATCAGCATGCATTGTGGTACATTTCTATTGCTTTTAATGGGGTGGGGGAGAGAAACATCAGGTAGAAATGCAATGGTCTCTCTGTAAGCCTTTTTTTTTTTTTTTTTTTTTATTGAAATTTGCAGAGTCGGGCTTAAACGTCTAAACATCTCTTTAGTTTTGGGTAGTCTGTATTCTTTTGGGGACATTTCCCTTCACTTTCTGTCAACAGGAAGTGAAAACAATTCTATCCAAAGTGAGTGAGTTTTTTTTTTTTTTTTTTTTTTTTTTTTCCTCTTCGCAAGTTGTTACAGGAACAGATGTCGCCCCCCCCCCCCCCCCCCCCAATGGGAAGATCCCCGCACTTCTTGTCGCATCCGGAATTTCCCATTTTCTACCTCAGTGACTGTTGTCACCAGGACACATGAAGAAGTAATCTACCTAGCGGAGACACAGGCAGCAGTAAAAACCTCAGAGGTTCATCCACCCATAAGCTGGCCATTCATGGATTGAAATGCAGCCAGTTTGGCAGGAAACGGGTGACATTCAATCCATTTATCGGCAGGCTGATTTGTATCAAAGTCGATCCATCGATTAACATTGGTACAACCAGCCCGTCTGATTTATTTATTAAAATTTTTTTTTTTTTTTTTTACATTTGATTACTGCCGGCAGCTGCATCTGCTAGCAGTAATCATGTGTTCTGCACCTCCCTGCCAGCAGAACACAGTAGCATTGCTGGAGGTCCTATGCTGAGGGGACTGCCCTGCTGTAGAGTGAGCATGGGGGGTACACTTGCTTGAGCCCTGAAATTTTTCTCAACAAAAGCAAGGTGGACTCTGACTAGGTGGAGATTATGCCCTCACCACCCCTAGTACCAGGACCGTGGAAAAGGGGGTACCATTGATCCTCCTGTACGGGGCCCAGACTAGCAGGGGGATCCAGGCAGCAGGGTGAAACAGATGTGGGCAGGGAGGGTGATCTCTGCAGCAGCTGAAAACCAGCTTCTCCTCTCCCTCCTGCTGGCTTTCAGCTACTGCAGAGAGCCATACAGGGGATCGGTTCTGGTAATTCCCCCCACCCTGGCTGCACTGATCACCCCTCACCCTCCCTGTGCACCATACATTCCGCCTGCTGCCCAGGCCCCCCTGTGAGCCCCCCCCCCCCCCCCATCCCCACAGTGCTACCAACTTCCCTCCTCTTTCCCACCGGCAGCTACAAGCACTCAATGATAGACCGTGGGGAAAAGGTCTGGTAAATATGTCACATTTACAAGTCCCTTCCTTTCCTGAATGAACACGATCTGTACCGATCACTCACTGTGCTCATTCATAATTTTTTGCTAGAAAATTGTGTATATTTGGGGGGGGGGGCGGCCTGTCAGGTTGGCTGAATTGTGCCCCGTGGTTTCTAGCAGCAGCCATGTCTACTCCTATAGTGATTCCCTGCTTCCATAGGATATGCAAGTTCCACAGGTTTAGAATATACAGACTTCTATTAATCCAAACTGGACCAGTGTAATTGCTATAATATCAATCCGCCCCCAAAATTCATCTTTAAAAAAAAAAAAAAACTGTGCGCCGGATCATGTGGGAGCCACACATGTATATATGTGATCACAAATGAGGATAGTAGGAAGCGTAATAACATGGAGCCAGCACAATACGTCCCAACGTTTCGTCCAGTAAGACGTCATCCAGGGTACTATCCTCATTTGTGAAAATATATATATATATATATATATAATTTTCTTCTGTATCTATCCAAATTGATGTTGATATTCAATAAATTCATTTAGTAGGCATTTTATGCTATGTTGGCATTTTTTTCCTCCCATTTATATATGTCTGGTTGAGCCTTGGATTATTTTGGACGCTGAGTTGGAGTGGTCGCATTCCTTCTGGGTTGGTACCGTTTGTGGTGGTTCCTGTGGAATCCAATTGGTCCTGGTCTCTCTGTGCATTTGGCTGCTCATTAGAAAGGACATCAATTTTATTTGGGTACAGCGTTACACGGCCACACAATTGTCAGTTAAAGTAACGCAGTGCCGTATCCGAAAAAATGGCCTGGTCAGGACGGGGGGGGGTAAATCTTCTGGAGGACAAGTGCCTAAAACACTTCCTATTCATGATATGTGACTGCTGTACCATGTACTTGTATGAAAAATGATCCTGTTCTCTTTGTATTGCTTCCTTTGTGTGAAATCCCTGGTGTTCCTGCCAGTCCCTCTGCTTTGCTAATACTGACCACACTAGGCAGGAGAGCACACAGTGGTCAAGTCTCTAGCTGTGCTGGGACTTCAGTGTGCGCTCTTCCAATGATCTTCCAAGGTGATCTTTTACAATCACTTTAATGAATGCTAATGCTTGGAGATCAACTTTGTGGAAAAAAACTGATTCAACATAAAATACCTTTTAGCAGACGACTAAGGGTTTGTTGTACCTTTTTTTTTTTTTTTTTTTTTTTTTTTTTTTCCCTCCTTCACTTAAATAAAAAAAAAAAAAAAAGTCTGTGAAAACCACACTTAGAAAAGGCTGTCTGATGCCCAGCTTGCATAGCTTAAGGGCTCATTCTGAGTTTTTTGTTACTTTTTTACATTTTGCAAGATTGCAAAATGCAGGGATGCTTCTAAATGAAGCACGTTCCGTTCTCAGATATTCTTTGCATTACAGCACTTTTGTTGGTTGGGGGGGGGGGGGGGGGGGGTTGGATGCGCTGCCCCGTGGGTCCCATTCCAGTCATTTGACAGAAATCCTTTTAAAGTGAACACATTTAAAAAACGATGTGATACGTAATTTGCACTTGGCTGCATTTATTTTGGCGTGACGGTACTATTACTCAAAATGTCAGCTGGATTTAAACCAATTAAAATTGCTATAAAATCTACAGATGAAGCATAAACCCTGTTAATTTTATACAGCAAAAAAAAAAAAAAAATCCTTCCATAATTTTACGTTAAAGTTGCAACTTCAGGCAGCAGAAAGATTTGGGTTAAATGATTAGATTGTAAGCTCTCAGGAGCAGGGCCCTCCCAACCCTCTTGTAATGAATTGTATTGTTGCTGTATTGTCCTTTTTATATTGTAAAGAGCTGAGCAAACTGTTGGCGCTATATAAATACTGTATAACAGGGATATGCCATTAGCGGACCTCCAGCTGTTGCAAAACTACAAGTCCCATCATGCCTCTGGGTGTCATGCTTGTGGCTGTCAGTCTTGCTATGCCTCATGGGACTTGTAGTTCTGCAACAGCTGGAGGTCCACTAATTTCATATCCCTGCTCTATAATAATAAAAATATTTATTATTATTATTAATACTTGTGTAGGTGTGGAGTAAATAGCTGTGCTACTTTATTCTCGTTCTGGCAGGGCTTACACCAAGCTGTGCGACTCCCTGAAGCCTCCTCTCGTCCCCGTTTTCTAGTTGCAGGCTTTGAATTCGTCATGTACAGTGCAGGACCAGCAGGCCTGCGTTGTATGCAAGAACAGCGGGGGGTCTGCCCACAGAGAAAAGGGAGCGCCAGTTGTCGAGGGAGCAAGGGTCATGGTGTTGCAGCTGATTTACCATACGCTTTATGAACATTTAATTTTAAGGACAGAGGATGGGGGCTTGCTCACACTTGTAGGAGTCCTTGCCTCGTCTCCTTAGTGGATCGCTTTTCAGAAGGCAGCTGGGAGGCAGTGTGTTGGCACCTTTCCACTTGTTTTATTCTGAAACACCTGTTGCTCTGCACAACTTGTATGCAGTTGTGGTGCAGCCCTATTCACGTGAAGTTTTGGTGATGGTACAATAATACATGGGGTATCGTTTTTGCCACACTATATGTACCGCCACATTCAGCTGCCTTGGAAGCTTAAGGTGGGTAGCTGGGGGTGGTAACCACTGACAGGTTAACAGGATATCTTGTTACAATGGCATTTGAAAGCAGGTTGGGATATATTAGGCAGCAATTGAACATGTTGTCCCTGAAGAAGTTTGTGGAAAGTGTCCACAGGCAAAAAAGTCTACAATGGGTATGTGAGCATCAGGACTGGGGAACACACGAGTATGAGGTGTTGACTTGGCCTTCAAATTCTCCCGATCTCAATCCAATTGAGCATCTGCAGGATGTTCTGGAAAAACAAGTCCAATCCATGGAGTCCCCACCTCACAACTGCTACTGATGGTGTCTAGATACCACAGCATACCTTCAGAGGTCTAGTGGGATCCATGGTGCGATGGGTCAGGGCTGTTTTGGCGGAAAAAGGGGACCTTCTCAACATTGGGTGGTCAGTGTGTATTTCTTTTTTTCTTTCTTTTTCTTTTCCTTTCTTCTTTTTCTTTTCCTTTCTTTTTTTTTCTTTTTCTTTCTTTTTTTCTTTCTTTTTCTTTCTTTCTTTCTTTCTTTCTTTCTTTCTTTCTTTCTTTCTTTCTTTTCTTTCTTTTTCTTTCTTTCTTTCTTTCTTTTTTTTCTTTCTTTTTCTTTCTTTCTTTCTTTCTTTCTTTCTTTCTTTCTTTCTTTCTTTCTTTCTTTCTTTCTTTTTTTTCTTTCTTTTTCTTTCTTTCTTTCTTTCTTTCTTTCTTTCTTTCTTTCTTTCTTTTTTTTCTTTCTTTTTCTTTCTTTCTTTCTTTCTTTCTTTCTTTCTTTCTTTCTTTCTTTCTTTCTTTCTTTCTTTCTCTTTTTCTTTCTTTCTTTTTCTTTCTTTCTTTTTCTTTCTTTCTTTTTCTTTCTTTTTCTTTCTTTTTCTTTCTTTTTCTTTCTTTTTCTTTCTTTTTCTTTCTTTTTCTTTCTTTTTCTTTTTCTTTCTTTCTTTCTTTCTTTCTTTCTTTCTTTGAATACCTGACATTCTTGCTCTATCCCTGCTTTTCCTAACTTTTGCACCTCCTCATCATATTGCATTATCTTTGGATCTTAAAATTAATTTGACGATCCTTGGGCAAAGTGCAGAATCCCTTGCAAATTTTATATTCTTTTTAGTTAATCGGTCCTGGCTACTTGGCATGTTAGCGTGGATGGACGACTCCCCCTGCTGGGCTATTGTATTCTGACAGCCGGCTCCAGCAACTGTCAGAATACCTGAGATTCACTGTGTATGGATGGAGACACTTTTTATTCAACAATTTTCTGCCTGGCTGCTTCTGTGTTTTTTTTTTTTGTTGTGTTTTTTTTTTTTTTTTTATTTATTTTTTTGTAAATAAAGGATGTCGGTGAGAAGGTGGACAACAAAGCCACCCACTAAGCAAATGCCTTCCATTTCATCAGGAACCTGACAAAATTTGATCAGTGAATGGCCGGCATAAGTGTCATCCTAACGGAGAAACCTTTTAGGGGGTTCATATTTTAGCATCTAGCAAAAGTTGCAAAACCAGTTATGGTGGATTGACCCGTTTAACTTTTTATTAGATAATGAGGACACAACAGATGGAGTATAATTAGTGGCTATGGATGATGTGAAGCATTTAATTTCAGTCACTTAAACTTAAGAGGGTCAAGGTGAAGTGATTATAAATTCAGCTTTGAAATCTCAGTGCCGGTTTATAGAGCTACTGCTAAAGCTCTGAATACATTCACACTGCCCCCTAGAGGCACATGCTAATAGTGGATTTTTTTTTTTTTGTTATAGAAACGGAGGACTGACTGTACATAGAGGTGTTTTTATATATATATTTTTTTTATTATTCGGGTTCAATGTAAAATATATATATATGTGTGTGTGTGTGTGTGTGTGTGTATATATATATATATATATATATATATATATATATATATATATATATATATATATATATATATATATATATATATATATATATATATATATATATATATATATGTGTGTGTGTATATGTATGTGTGTGTGTGTATATGTATGTGTGTGTATATGTATATATGTGTATATGTGTGTGTGTATATATATATATATATATATATATATATATATATATATATATATATATATATATATATAAATATATATATATATATATATATAAATAAATATATAAATTTTTTTTAAATATATAAATAATATTTAAAAAAAAATTGCAATTCCGTTTTTTTTCTCTAGGGCCGTTGCTTTTGGAAAATATTAATGTTTGGGGATTTCAAATTAATTTTCTAGTAACAAAAAAGCAGATTTTTACGTGGGTCAGAATTGGCTCAGGCAGCAACTGGTTAAAGTTTTCTACCCCCCCCCCCCCCCCCTTAATTTGCAGCATGCTTTTTTTTCTAGGTCTGTGATTTAAAAGTACTGAAGTCTGTCAGGGCAACAAATCTCATGAGCACTGCAGAGCCACTCCATAGTATGCTAGCTCAGCATGCTTGTCAACAGAGATGGGAGGAGTTGGCAACACTGATTTGTTTGTTTGACACCCAGATTAATTTATATTTCCACCTGAAAGTAGCTGGATATTGTCATTTTAGGTCAGCAAAGTTTAGTAACCTTGGCTGTCTTTTTTTTTTTTTTTTTTAGAAATTTTAGTAATAAAATGTAGTTAGTCAATGTTTTTGTATTTTCTACTTCACTTGCCTAAATATTAACACCAATGCATTTTTGTTTGGTTTTGTTTCTTCTCTGCAGAAGTGGCAAAAACTTGCCAGGAACGGGAGAACCTTGGGATGCTAGTATGGTCTCCTAACCAGAACTTGTCAGAAGCCAAATGTAAGTAGGAAGAAAACTACAGAAATATTCAATGTTTAAATGTTTTACCTTGGAGATAATAAATATAATATATTATCAGTTTCCAAATGTTTTACCCTGGAGGTGTGTGTGTGTGTGTGTGTGTGTACATCTATATTCTTTATAGATGCGTTACACACAGAGTATAATATTTATTTTCAAGCATTTCCCTTTTTTTTAATTTTTTAAAATTTTTTTTTGGATTATGGCAGCTAATGAAAACCCAAAATTTGAATATTACATAAGACCAATAAAAAAAAATGTATACAGAAATCTTGGCTTACTGAAAAGTATGTCCATGTGCAGTATAGTACACACTCAATACTTGGTCGGGGCTCCTTTTGCATGAATTACTTCATCAATGCGGTGTGGCATGGAGGCGATCAGCCTGTAGCACTGCTGAGGTGTTATGGAATCCCAGGTTGCTGGGTCTGGTGTCTCTCATCTTCCTTTGACAATACCCCACAGATTTAGGGGTTTAGGTCAGGCGAGTTTGCTGGCCATCAAACACAGTGATACCATGATCATTAAACCAGGTATTGGTACTTTTGGCAGGGTGGGCAGGTGCCAAGTCCTGCTGGAAAATTAAATCAGCATCTCCATGAAACTGGTCAGCAAAGTGAAGCGTGAAGTGCTCTAGAATTTCCTGCTAGAGGGCTGCGCTGACTTTGGACTTGATAAGACACAGTGGACCAACACCAGCAGATGACACGGCTCCCCAAATCATCACTGACTGTGGAAAATGTTGCATTTCATTTGGCAAGCAAAGTCCCAGAGTCTGGAGGAAGAGTGGAGAGGCACAGAATCCAAGCTGCATGAGGTCCAGTGTGTAATTTCCACAGTCAGTGATTTTGGGAGCATCTGCTGGTGTTGGTCCTCTGTGTTTTATCTATCAAAGCAGCCTGGGCTTCCATATCACCTCAGCAGTGCCACAGGCTGATCACCTCCACGCCACATTGATGTAAAAGGAGCCCCGACCAAGTATTGAGTGCATACTATACTGTACATGGACACATACTTTTTAGTAAGCCAACATTTCTGTATTAATCCATTTTTTTTTTTTTTTTTTTTATTGGTCTTGTGCAATATTCTAATTTTCGGAAATACTGAATTTTGGGTTTTCACTAGCTGTAAGCCATAATCGTCAAAAAAAAAAAAAAAAAAGAGAAAAAAATGCTTGAAATATCACTGTGTGTAACACATCTATATAATAATAATATATATAGGAGTTTCACTTTTTGAATTAAATTACTGAAAACTTTTTGATATTCTAATTTTATGAGGTGTGTCTATGTATAGATATAGTTTATCTATAGCTCAAAAAATATATTTAAAATAATATATGTATGTGTATGTATATGTATATATAGATATAGATATATAGATAAAGGAGAGGGATAGAGATAAC
The DNA here is from genome assembly GCF_042186555.1 of Aquarana catesbeiana. Taxonomy (NCBI): domain Eukaryota; kingdom Metazoa; phylum Chordata; class Amphibia; order Anura; family Ranidae; genus Aquarana; species Aquarana catesbeiana. Next base: position 29,340,180 of record NC_133336.1, on the reverse strand, counting down.
GCCCCATTTTTGTAAGTTATTTTTTTTTCATGTGACAACACTGAAGAAATGACACTTTGCTACTATGTAAAGTAGTGAGTATACAGCTTGTATAAGACCCGGTTCACACAGAGGCGGCACGACTTGCAGGTCGCCTCAGCGAGGCGACCTGCAAACGACTTCCGCGGCGACTTGCAAAACGACTTCTGTATAGAAGTCGCCCCCAAAGTCGTACAGGAACCTTTTTCTAAGTCGGAGCGACTTGCGTCGCTCCGATTAGAACGGTTCCATTGTACAGAACGGGAGGCGACTTGTCAGGCGACTAGGTCGCCTGACAAGTCGTCCCTGTGTGAACCGAGTCTAACAGTGTAAATTTGCTGTCCCCTCAAAATAACTCAACACACAGCCATTAATGTCTAAACCACTGTCAACAAGTGAGTACACCCCATAAGTGAAAATGTCCAAATTGAGCCCAATTAGTCATTTTCCTCCCCGGTGTCATGTGACTCATTAGTGTTACAAGGTCTCAGGTGTGAATGGGGAGCAGGTGTGTTAAATTTCATGTTATAGCTCTCACTCTCTCATACTGGTTACTGGAAGTTCAACATGGCACCTCATGGCAAAAAATTCTGAGGATCTGAAAAAAAGAATTGTTGCTCTACATAAAGATGGCCTAGGCTATAAGAAGATTACCAAGACCCTGAAACTGAGCTGCAGCACGGTGGCCAAGACCATACAGTGGTTTAACAGGACAGGTTCCACTCAGAACAGGCCTCGCCATGGTCGACCAAAGAAGTTGAGTGCACGTGATCAGCATCATATCCAGAGGTTGTCTTTGGGAAATAGATGTATGAGTGCTGCCAACATTGCTGCAGAGGTTGAAGGGGTGGGGGGGTCAGCCTGTCAGGGCTTAGACCATACGCCGCACACTGCATCAAATTGGTCTGCATGGCTTTCATCCCAGAAGGAAGCCTCTTCTAAAGATGATGCACGAGAGCCTGCAAACTGTTTGCTGAAGACAAGCAGACTAAGGACATGGATTACTGGAACCATGTCCTGTGGTCTGATGAGACCAAGATAAACTTATTTGGTTCAGATGGTGACAAGCGTGTGTGGCGGCAACCAGGTGAGGAGTACAAAGACAAGTGTATCTTGTCTACTGTCAAGCATGGTGGTGGGAGTGTCATGGTCTGGGGCTGCATGAGTGCTGCCGGCACTGGGGAACTACAGTTCATTGAGGGAACCATGAATGCCAACATGTACTGTGACATACTGAAGCAGAGCATGATCCCCTCCCTTCAGAGACTGGGCCGCAGGGCAGTATTCAAACATAACGACCCCAAACACACCTCCAAGATAACCACTGCCCTGCTAAAGAAGCTGAGGGTAAAGGTGATGGACTGGCCAAGCATGTCTACAGACCTAAACCCTATTGAGCATCTGTGGGGCATCTTCAAATGGAAGGTGGAGGATCGCAAGGTCTCTAACATCCACCAGCTCTGTGATGTCATCATGGAGGAGTGGAAGAGGACTCCAGGGGCAACCTGTGAAGCTCTGGTGAACTCCATGCCCAAGAGGGTTAAGGCAGTGCTGGAAAATAATGGTGGTCACACAAAATATTGACACTTTGGGCCCAATTTGGACATTTTCACTTAGGGGTGTACTCACTTTTGTTGCCAGCGGTTTAGACATTAATAGCTGTGTGTTGAGTTATTTTGAGGGGACAGAAAATTTACACTGTTATACAAGCTGTACACTCACTACTTTACATTGTAGCAAAGAGATCTGGAAAATGCGTGTTAATGGACCCTGAGGGCTTGTTAAAGGAACACTGTACTAATGTAGCATAATGTACGCAAATGGTATGGAACACTTCCATTAACTGAAACTTTTCTGCTAATGCTTTTCAGTGGATGAATATATCTCTGTTGCAAAAGAGAAGCATGGATACAACATGGAGCAGGTATTTGTCTTCTCTTTCTCCTCCTTTCATTTATTAAAAAAAACAAAAAAAAAAACACATATATATATGTTAGTCTTTAAAGCGAACCCTGTAGCTTGTATAACAAAATTCAGCCATAAGAACTTTATAAAAACTTGGCTTTCTTGCAGAGTTGGGAGCAACATTGCCATCCAACACTTCCAATGTTCACCTGCTAAACACTGTTTTATCCCATCCGCACTTATGTCTCTTCTGCAGGATGATTGAATGCATATTCAAATTCACTAAACTTAAATTGTGCAAAGGTTTAGGCCCCTTTTACAGTTGTGCGACCTGAAAGTCGAGTGACTTTGCCACGACATGAAGCAATGCCCGTGTAATCTTGAGGTCTATGGACCTCAAGTCGCATCAAAGTCAGACCAAAGTAGTGCAGGGACTACTTTTGAAGTCGCACAGATATGAATGGTACTCATTGGAAATCGTGGGGTATGACTTGTCATGCAACTTTGCAGTGCCAGATCGCACAAGTGTGAAAGGGGCCTTATTGTAAACTCTGAGGTCAATGTTAAATTTATGTAGATTTTCAGATTTCTACAAAGCCTTTTCTCAGGTAACAAGTCAAAGATTAACAACTTATAGCTTTTCTGCAGAAATTTAAAGTGGTTCTAAACATCAAGTGTGTGTGGTGTTTTTTTATTTTTTTTGTTTTTTTTTATTGCTGTTTGTGCCCCAGTTGGGTAGATTCACCCTCTACTTGGCCTATTTACTATTATTGAAGTGAAAGTAGCAGAAAATGTAAAATTTTGGGTTGTCAGAACAGTGAATGAGGGAAAATCTTCCAATGGGGACACCAGTTCTAGTGACCCTGGTGAAACCCCAGGATTCCCTCACTTTGGACTTGAGATTTCCTCTTATGTCCCTGTGGTGTGTGGTGGTTTTTTTTTTTTTCTCTCCTTATGGGACACATGGCAAAAAAATGACTAGTTATCTCCCTTCCTTTTATCCATAGTGGAAAAAAGTTATGCCTTTAGCTGCATTCACACCTGACTGTTTTATAGCTTGAAGATGCTTAGCAAGCAATATTTCATTAATTTCTATGGCCCCTGTTCAAATTTAATCATTGAAATGAATGGGATTTTGCTTGCTGATCGTCTTTGTGCGTTAAGCGACAAAACACCCAGGTGTTAATGCAGCCATAAGGTAAGGTTAATTAGGATTAAAAAAAAAAAAAAACACCTATTCAGCCCCCACCCTACAAAGTTACCTGGCTTGTCTCACCAATCAAGCGCTGTCCTGGCTCCAGCTCTGTTCTCCTTCTTACTGGTTTCACAGGATACTCCAGAGCAGCAGGAGCTATAGGTTCCTTCTGCTGTGAAGAGGGTTCAGGGGCGTGGCTTATTGATGTTGTGTGTGCCTATGGAGGCACACAGCACGGCTTAGGAGCGCACCCGCATAGGTGCCCCTCATAGCACATGGCAATGAGCATCCAAAGGAAGGAGCAGCGGTAGCCGGGGACCTCCAAAGAGCAGGTAAGGGACCACCCTTACCCTTATAATATCACTTTAATAAAGCTAAGCCTTGAAAGTGAACAATGTCCAATTAGAAAAAAAGTTGGGACGCTGTGTAAAATCTATATAAAAACAGAAGGCAATGGTTCATAAACTTGTGTTGTATTCACAATAGAAAAGAAGAAAACATATCACATGTTTAAACTGAGAAAATGCACCAAATTAGGAAAGTGCAAAGGGTTTTTTTTTTTTTACCTTAATGCATTAAGATTAAAAACCACTTGTGTGCAGCAGCCCCCCTGAACCCCATCTAGCTCCAATGATGTTGCAGCAGAGTCTTAACAGCCTGGGACTTCCCCACCCCCCATCATTGGTCGAGACAGACAGCAGTGCAGCGCCATTGGCTCCCGCTGCCGTCAATCAAAGTCAAGTCAGCCAATGACTAGAGAAAGGGGGGCTGGGCCGGGCCACTGCTCAGCGTCTGAATGGACACAGAACTGTGACTCTGCTCAGGTGCCCCCACAGCAAGCTGCTTGCTGTGGGGGCACTCAACAGGAGGGAGGGGCCAGGAGCACGGAAAAGGGACCTGAGATGTGAAGGATCGGGGCTGCTCTGTGCAAAACCATTACACAGAGGAGGTAAGTATGGGCTGCAGGTTGGACACCCCTGTTCTAAAACTTTTAATCAGTGGTGTAAATATCATTATTGCATAGTTCCATAGCGTATAATATTTACAGATGATCCATGTTCCTAGATTGTCTAATCTGCAGTGTAAGGCAGGAGTGATCTTTTATTGTATTTCCTATTGTTTGTTGTTTCTCTGCATGTAAACATTGGCTGCTTATTCTGTGAAGCATCTTTTCATACTCCTGCTCCAGCTTACACTATTACATGCTTCCCTTGCAGGCACTTGGCATGCTCTTTTGGCACAAACATAACATAGAAAAATCTCTGGCAGATTTGCCCAACTTCACCCCATTTCCCGATGAATGGACTGTGGAGGACAAAGTCTTGTTTGAACAAGCTTTTGGCTTTCATGGGAAAACCTTTCACAGGATCCAGCAGATGGTAAGAATTGCACACTACTGGAAACGGTGATGGGCGCGTGCACCCGATTTACAGATCAGGGCTGACAGTCCTCTCACAAAACCTAAGATTACCTGTAATCACCTGGTATTGTCAACCTTCTCTTATTTTTTTTTTTGTCTCTGTGAGGTCTTTTGCAAGACTATTGTAGAGTTGAGATTCCAGTTTAATGAAAATGGCCTGTGCACTAGGTTTATAGCTGAACTCTGGATAAAGTAAAGATACTCCCTTGCAATGGAGTGCTTCAAGGGTTAAGTGGTCATTTCGGTCTAGGGCAGGGGTGTTGAATTAGATTTCAAGGATGGTCCAGTCACAAATTTTTCCTTCCTGTTGTGGTCCGAATCTCAAGTTTGTGCTATGACCTGAAATATTGTAGTCATCTTATGTCCATCAAGAAATGAGAAATGTACCATTTCCAGAGTATTTCAACAGTATCTGACGGGGGACACCTGATGGAAGAGGGCCCCCCGCGCTCTGACAGTGAGACACCTGATGGGGGGGGGGGGGGCTCTGATAGAGGGGTGTACACCTGACATCCGGTGTAGCCCATCTAATAAACTGTGTACCTGATGGATACGTCCCTGTAGCCAGGCAGGGAGTGGGAGTGAAATCATTGGTTGCTAGGACGCTGGCATCCTAGCAACCAATGACTGTAGTGCAGCGGGGATCTAGCGCTGCAGACTGGTGGCCCTGGCAGTAGCGTCACTTGGTCCAAACCGCAGTGCACTATTTAATGAAGCCTGGTCTAGGAACAAGAAAATCCTTTTCAGTTGTCTGGTTTTCTGATCCTGTAGGCTCCCCCCTGCCTCCTCTACTCTATGGTGGTTGCAAGTCCTCTGAAGTCATCAAGTCTAATTCAGGATCCATAGCCCCTGTATTGGATGATGCCGAGGAAAAATCCATTGCTGGAGTGTAGGGGAGTGCTGGCTTATTGTAGGGAAATATTTTCATGTCCCCTAGGCTTAAATGGCTATTTACCCCTTGTAGTGTGGGGGCCGCCCCACTGCCAGGGAGGATTTTTGCTCTCCCTGGCGTTGAACTTAAGGCCCCTTTCACACATGTGGACCGTTCAGGTCCGCCTGTCAGTTTTTTGTTTTTTTTAGGCGGACCTGAACGGACAGTTCTATGGAGCGACGGATGTCAGCAGTGACATGTCCGCTGACATCCGATCCGCTAAATTCAGATGGATGGAAACCCTATTTTACATCCGTCTATCAGATTGGATGAAAACGGGGGGCGGGGGTGTACCAAGTCAAATCTCTTGCTTTGTACTACATTGGCAGAGCCTTTACCCGCTGTCTAGACAGTGCTGATTGGCCCTGTGCTGATCACATGCACTCAGCCTAGAAAATAACTCTCTAGCAATACACACCAAACTGAGCATGAAGGAGATGGATCGGGGCTGCTCTGTGCAAACCATTACACAGAACAGGCAAGTATGACATGGAGAAAAAAAATCGAGCTTTCAGAATCATTTTAGTCGTTTTAAATTGCCAAAATGTTGTATAATTGGATCTGAATGGCACTTTGCAGTGGGTGGATACCTTTTATACCCCATTGCCTTTTAATGTACTGCTTTATTGTGCTCATTGCTGTCAATTTATGAAGTTCCGCTGCTAAGTTCCACCTCTAAATTATTCTGCTCTCTCTGCAACTCAAACGTTTGCTTCTTATTTGTAGCTTCCTGACAAAACTATTGCCAGCCTAGTAAAGTTTTACTATTCTTGGAAGAAGACTCGCTCTAAGACCAGTGTGATGGATCGCCATGCTCGCAAGCAGAAGCGTGAGCGGGAAGGAAGGTTAGTCCCGATGAAAGCTTGAGCTATGGCAGCATAGCTTTATAATTTTTTTTTTTTCCCCTTTGTGTATTTCTCTCCCCAGGTTGGTTGGTATACTCCTCTGTTCTTGGAACTGTGTGTTTTTTTTTTTTTCAGACAAATGTTTTTTGTTAATCAGTGCTGGAGTAAATGACAATGGTCTTCAACTCGCCTGAGAAAATATCCATAGCAACATAGTATGCTGGTAACCACCAACATTATCTGTCATACTGGTGGCTGTCAGTTACTTGTTGCATTGACTGAGTGGTCTGATGCTGCCATAAATAAGCTCTATTTGGCTTTGATAAGTAGGTATCAGTCTATATGTTGCCCTCAGAAATGGTAGAGCTTGCTAGACAAATATACACTCACCGGCCACTTTATTAGGTACACCTTGCTAGTACTGGATTTGACCCCCTTTTGCATTCATTCATCATGGCATATATTCAACAAGGTGTTGGAAATGTTCCTCAGAGATTTTGCTCTGTAGTGACATGATAGCATCACACAGTTGCTGCAGATTTGTCACCTCCACATCCATGATGCCAATTTCCCGTTCCACCACATCCCAAAGGTGCTCTATTGGATGAGATGTGGTGAGTGTGGAGGACATTGGAGTACAGTGACCTCATTGTCCAGTGGTGAGATGATTGGAGCTTTGTGACATGGTGCATTATCCTGCTGGAAGGAGCCATCAGAAGATGGGGACACTGTAGTCATAAAGGGATGGACATGGTCAGCAACAATACTCAGGTAGGACTTGGGGTTTAAACGATGCTCAATTGGTACTAAGGGGCTCAAAGTGTGCCAAGACAATATCCCCCCCACCATTACACCACCACCACCAGCCTGAACCAGTAATACAAGGCAGGATGGATCCATGCTTTTTAATGTTCACACCAAATTCTGACCCGATCATCTGAATGTCGCAGCTGAAATCGAGACTCCTCAGACCAGGCAACGTTTTTCCAATCTTCTATTGTCCAATTTTGGTGATCCTGTGCCAATTGTAGCCTCAGTTTCCTGTTCTTAGCTGACAGGAGTGGCACCCGGTGTGGCAAACCCATTTGACTTGAAGTAATCTGCCTCAGGTGTGAGAAGGCTGTGATGGAAGCTGCTGTTCTCCAGTACCATGTACTAGTTCAGGGGATAAAATCCTGAACCGTTTTATGCCACTTTTTCTTGAAACAAGTTTGTGGGAGTGTTTGAATGACAGCTTGCAATTTGGAAAAGAGATGAATCCTGGAAGAATTTCTATCTGTTTTTCTCAAGGTAGCCGGTGATGTGCAATAACACCCCGTACCCAGTCATTTTTGCCTTTTTATCACTTTAGTGGTAAAATGGTCGTCTCTGCTGGGATGGCTGTCTCGGCAATACATGATAAAAAATCTTCCGGTATTTAATTCCTTGCCATGTTTTGGAAGATTAAATGTTCTTTTTGCTGTTCGTTTTTTTTTTTTTTTTTTTCAGTGGGGATGAGATGGAAGAACCGATAAATAACAACCCGACTGATATGGAGGTTGACCCACAAAAAGAACCCAAGAAAGAAGTAATTGTACGTATGAATAATTTCTTCACTTTGCTAGACTGGGAAGGCATTCCAAATATCCACATCTGAATAACTTTCAGAGCACCTTGAAATTTTAGTTAACCACTTGCCGCCCATATAACTTATAGGGCAGCAAGGTGGCACTGCTGCACTTCCGGGTGCCAGCGACTCTCTCCCGCTGTGATTATACACAGTGGGTGCTGATCTGGTACCACGCGCTCGATGTCCACCGGCACCCGCCAATCATCCAGCAAAGGCAGAATGACGATTTGCCTATGTAAACAAGGCAGATCGCTGTTCTGTCAGTAGGGAAGGCATGGATCCTCTGTTAGGGACAAGGATCCATGTCTGACCCTTGTAAAAGCACCACACACACACACACTACCTAGGTGCTCAGTAAAAGTGTTTGTTACCCTAAAAAAATAAATAAATAATAATAATTCTGTTCCTTTAAAGCAGGGATCTCCAAACTGTGGGATGGATGCGGCCATTTGCTTGCCTTTATCCGGCCCTTTGTGCACTACCCCTTCAACAGACACTAATGACGGGCGCTGTTTTCTTCCACTGATGCCGAGGCTTTTTCTGCTCCCACTGACCACAGGCCGGCCCCCCCTAAAGCCCGAAGGACTATAAACTGGCCCTTTGCTCAAAGTTTAGAGACCCCTGCTTTAAAGCATGTTATACAGCACAGTGCTTGTGCTGTGTAGTTTGCCTGCCCCCCCTGTATCACCTTAAATACCTGTCTGATCCCGCCAGTTTCTGACCTCCCCCTATGTAAACTGACCACGGTAATCATGGCTAGTGAGCTCTGACACTGTGGTCAGTTTTCGTGCCTCTGTCATCCGCAGCTCTCCTTTCCTCCTCTCTACACTTATTTTAATGAAAAAAACACAATACATAACCCAATTTTTTTGTTCAATATAAAAGATGTTACGCTGAGTAAATAGATACTAAAGATGTCATGCTTTTAAAATTGCGCACACCTGCGACAAATGACAAATTTACTATCCACAGACGACGCTTTCAAAATCCTTTACAGTTTACTACTTTTAGATGTACAGAGGAGGTCTAGTGCTAGAATTACTGCAGCGATACCTCATGTGTAGGACGATATCGGTTTGCGTGCATGTGGTAGTGATGCACGCGTTCGCCTTTGGGGACTTTAATTTTATTTATTTTATTTTTACACTGTTGCTTTCATTTTTTTTTTTTTTTTTTGATCACTGTTATTGCTGTCACAAGGGCAGCAATAGGCATGTGACTGGTCCTCTTTTTATGCAGGGACCCAAAATCGCTCCTCTGCACTTGAAAGTATTCAAACCGCAATATCAGCGGTTTTGAGTACTTTCGATTTTTAAAAAATGGAGCTCTTAAGATGCCGGTAAACCAGAAGTGAGGTCATGTCATCGCTTCTGGGTTACCATAGCGGAGACTCAATCAAAGCCAATCCCGGCTTTTACATGTTGGCTAGTAGCTCGGGTCTCCTGGTGGGGTGGGAGAGTCCGAGCGAGCCACAGGAGGGGGGACGTCACCTCCTGCTGTCTGTAATAACCAAGTGGTTGGTTAGCCGCTCCGGTTGTTATTACAATATAGCTAACCATCGACTTAAAAAAAAAAAAAAAAACAGTTCTGGGGTTATGCCAGGGATCACCCCGGTACAACCACTCGAAGTCAAATGACATACCAGGTATGTGATTTGGCAGCAAGTGGTTAAATGAGAATTTGTTGTAAATTGTGTTTTGCCTCAGGAAGGTGTGGGTGTATGTATCTATATTTTTCCCCTCTATTCTATGTTTTTATATATTTTTTTTTTTGTTAACCAATTTTTAGAGATAAGTATGAAAACTAGAAATGCCAAAAATAGACTTGTACCTTCAGGTAGGAAAGCTTTTGAATTCCCCCTCCCTGTCCCGGGTGCCTCCCTCTATACCCCTACCCCACTGCAGCTAATGGTGAATGTTTTATCTGCCACTTTGTTCCTCTCTGGCATTTACAAGCTAAAAATGAAGATAGGCAATTGATCACCACAGAGAAAGCAATTGAATGTTGCTGTTTTTTGTACTGCTATTGGCGTGTCTTCTACTAAAAGAGGAGTTTTAAACTGAGGAAACTGCTTGGGTAAACATTTCTGGCATTGCAGGACAAGTCCAGTTGAATGGCACTATTGGCTATACCACAAAGTCCTATAAGAAAGTCGAGGAACCTATTTGGGGTCACATGTACACTAGAGCTTTGGCCAATGTTTGTCACATCTCAGCATTTTCAGGACGCCGGGGGTGGCACAGTTACAATGTCCAGCAGTCAGAATTCCTGCAATCTGGACATACAGCCCTAAAATGCAAGTACCACTCGGTACATCGTCCTGTTACTATGTATTTCTTCCTGTCATAGGTTTTGACAGGCTGCTGACAGCGGGGCTGGATTTTGCACCTGTGCCTCCTCAGGCACTCAAATGCTAGAGGTGATGCACACGAGCCTAAGTACTAGTGTGTATGTGGCCTAAGCTGAAGTGCCTTTGAAACCTGGCGATTATTGGTCATATTCTCATTGCCTGTCTGTTTTTTATGCTTTAGCAGTCTCCTAAGAATGACACGGTCCCACATGTGAAGAAAGATAAACACCCATCTCAGGCTAAAAACAGAGCCAAACGGAAGCCACCGACGGGGATGTTCCTGTTTAAAGAGGACGTGGAAGCCATCTCTGCCAACGCCAATGCTGCTACCACTATGCTGAAACAGCTGGATATGGAACTGGTCTCCATAAAGAGACAGGCAAGTGCTACTTCATCCTCCGCTGACAAGGTGAAAGCCTGGTATTCACATGTACTGTTGTAGTGTTTCTTTTTCATTCTGTTAGGACCAGTTCACACCATAGAAACGCAGTCCGGAATGCGTTCCAGATGCTTTTCTGCATGCGTGTTTTTGATGTATTCCAGTTCATTTTTCCTCTTAACCTCAAATAAGGATATGTGTGTTCCAGTGTGTTTTTTGATGCGTTTTGTAGTGGTCCAGTGCAGAAAAAATGCAGCATGGGTTTTTTTTGTGTTTTTTTTTTTTTTTTTTTTTTTTTTTTTTTCTACTGCAACACGCTAGAACTGCAAGCACCGGTGTGAAATATACCATTGAAAGCCATATAACCTACTTTCCATGCAATTTTGATGCAGAAAAAAAACGCACTGGACTGCATGTGGTGTGAACTGGCCCTAAAAGTAAAGACACAACTTCTGTAATCTATTTATTAGATCACATGACATTCCTTTTTTTGGTGTTTACTAGTAAAGGTTTGCAGTAAGCCCCCATTTTATCATTGTTTGCAGTGACCGGAGTGGTTTCTTTGGTCACTAAACCTCGTCCTGGTCAGGCATGTCCACATTTTGTCTCCCGGCATACTCTGTATAGATTTGGTTTCCCAGTAGCTGGCATTTTTTTTTATTTGATTTTGTCAATCGGCAGCTCTATAAAACTTAAAACATTTAATCATGGAACTGATCTGAAAAAAAAAAAGTTGAATTGTCCATAGGTTCCAATCAGGTTTTATATTTAAAAATAACCGGATAGCTGTTGCATCATTTTGTAAGGCCTCTTTCACACAAGCATATTACAGTGTACACCTGTGCAAGGGTCATTTTCACTCACACAAGGATGCCCAGGTTTTCCGTACATCCCTGTGCTGGCGGTCCCATTTTATGTCAGTTGGGGTGCAGCAGCTGCATGAACACAACCACTGTTTTAGTTTGACAGCCTTCAATGGGACTGCCTGCACGGAACACCTGTGCAGGTAAATGCATCCTGTGTATGGCGTAGTACATCGGTGCAAATGAGGCATAAAGCAGACTCCAACAAAAAGCTCTCATTGCATCATTAAAGGATACGTTAAAGTGCTTGATGCTTGATCCCCTGCGCTATGTGCACACAGATGGGTTGTGCATAAAAAAAATTTAATAACCCAAAATAAATATAAAAAAATATATATATATATATATATATATATATATATATATATATATATATATATATATATATATATATATATATATATATTTATACTATACTCAAGGTTTGTGTTGGGGACTGCTGCTAAATACCTGGTAGTGTTCTATATGGTTCTAAACAGTGATAGAAAATTAGTGTGTGGTACAGCGCTCCCCACTAAGGCTGTGTAGTTGTACACACTGCATGTGAGGCCTTCATTAATCATTAAAAACAAATACAATGTGTAGGACTATATTAATATAACATAAGCCGCAATAGGTAAAATAAGCCAAAACACCACTGTTTATCACTGGTATATGCATCACAGCAGTGGCTTGGCTTATAGTACTTTAATGCTGTTTGTTATATTTTATATAGTCCTACACATTGTATTTGGTTTTTAATGCTTTATAGGGCCTCACATGCAGTTTCCCCCAAGTGTGTTAATCTACATAGCCTTAGTGGGGAGCGCTGTACCACACATTCATTTTCTGTCGAGGGATAAGTTCACCTTTTAGTAACCTGTTATTAAATTGGCATCCCTACCCCGATCCCTCATTGTAACAGGAGGCAGGGGATTCTCTCCCCGCACCTGCTGCCCCCTTTTTTTAAAACCATGCAGCCTTGCGGGGCTCTGCCCACACAGCCGCATCATTTATTCAGAGTTTTCTGAATGGATGATCTACAAGTCCCGTCTGCCACTGCAGCAGATAGTTTATAGTTCCCAGTGAACCTAGAGGGTGCTGGTGAGCACACTCGTCATAGTTCATTGATTCTTCCTGGACTTCAGTATCTGCCCATATGGGAGGTATGAGCAGACCGTTGTATTAAGAGTCTGCAGGAGCCTGACGTTGCACGTGCCATCTGCTGATTGCAGGTGCAAAGCTCTGCAGGCTCCTAATAATAAATACATTTTTTTTCACCTGCAAAAAAATATATATATAATATTGATATTTTTATACAAAAGTTAACTTGGACTTTAACAGAGTATTTAGTTGGTTTATGTAAATATCAACCACATAAATGCATAATGTTGAAGAAATTAAAGCCTGTTGCTTTTTTTTTATTGCTCCTGATGTGCAGTTTCATTGATGCAAAAAAGTCTAAAAACATTCTTGCTTTTTAGATTCAAAATATCAAACAGACAAACAGTGCACTCAAGGAGAATCTACAGGGCGGAGTTGAGGAGTACAGAGTCACTGAGGTAGGTGCTAGGCCATTATTTTATACAGCTTACATTTAGAGGAGAGCAGTAAAGTACATTTGTAGGTGAACAGGCAATTCCTACACTTTTGCCATCAGCATATCTAGTTTGTATGTTTTAGATAATCTGATTATTAAAAGCTATCCTAGCCTTGTAGGTATATGGTTATAATTCTCAGTTGAAATACTGTATTTTGCCTCCTATATTTGTGCAGTTTTAACTAAATACGCTTTTTTTTTTTTTTTTCTTTTAGGTTCCGCAAAAATTTAATGCTCGCTGGACCACAGAGGAACAGCTTCTAGCTGTTCAAGGTATAAAAAGAATGCTTTGCTGTCTTTGGTACAACCTGGCTATTTTATAAGGACCAGTGATGATGGGCTTTGGGCTGCGAATGCTTTTGATAGCAGTAGGAGATGCTTCTAAGATCTCTTTCCAAGCTGCGTTTGGACCTGTTACAAGCTGCTTTTTGCATTCCCAAAGACTTATGATGGGAATAGCAGTTTTGATGTGAACAAAAGTCTGTTGCCACTGGTCCTAAGTTTTAAAGACCGATAATGAAATGTTTTACATTACGTTTAGTTCTGAGCACCTGTACTGATATACAATAGCTGCATCTTGCTAGGGTTTTGCTGGATTGCATGGCTTGGAGTCCCAGTGATTGCGAACCTTGGCACCCCAGATGTTTTGGAACTACATTTCCCATGGTGCTCAACTATATTGCAGAGTGCATGAGCATCATGGGAAATGTAGTTTCAAAACATCTGGGGTGCCAAGATTCGCCATCACTGGCCTAGACTGTCATTGTGATCAGCTTCCAGGTTTTTTGTCAAAGCTTAACCACTTGCTGACCAATCAAATGATCAGTCATCTGGTTCTATGAAGGCGTCTTATTGATGTCCTCCCAGAACGCCACCCTCCTGCACGCTCCCGTGATCAGATAAAGGGCCAATCACAGCTGCTGTTTACCATGTGATCAATAGTGTCCAATCACAGCTGATCAGTGTAAACAGACTTGCTGGTTATTAAAGAGGAAGTAAACCTGGGTTTACTTCCTCTTTGTTTCCCTGCAAAGGTAAAGCCTAATGGGCTACTATGCATGGCATAGTAGCCCATTATGTGTCACTTACCTGACACAGAAGCCTGCGATGTCACCGCTGTCCCCTCTGGTATGGCGCATCCATCTTCTTCCTGGTATTGTGGCTCCGGCGCTGTGATTGGCCGAAGCCGCGATGACGCATGCGCACGGGAGCCACCACTAACGGCATATCGCCGTTAGCAGCAGTGCGCCGCTATCTACAGCGCATGCGCCGTAGACAGCGGTGCCTGTCTTTTAGCAAATATCTCCTAAACCGTGTAGGTTTAGGAGATGTTTCTTGGACCTACAGGTAAGCCTTAATCTAGGCTTTCCCGTAGGTCAAAGTGGTCTGTAAGGATTTACAACCACTTTAAGTCTCCTCTCGCGCTGTGACAGCCTGAGGAGAAGAGAGACGCTAACCAGCGATTCTCATAGCGGACATCTACACTGATAATCAGTGCCTTGATTATTAGTGCTGCCCATCAGTGGAGCATCATCAGCGAAGGAGAATTACTTGTATGCAAATTTTAAAAACCGAAACTAAGAAGCGTAGTTTTTTTTTTTTTTTTTGTTTTTTTCATTTGTTTAGCAAAAAATAACCCAGTGTTGATTAACCACTTACCAACCCGGCCAATTCTGACACTTTGCTCCTACATGTAAAAATCATCATTTTTTTGCTAGAAAATTACATAGAACCCCCAAACATTATATATGTTTTTTTAGCAGAGACCCTAGAGAATACAATGGTGGTCATTGCAACTTTTTATCTCGCACTGTATTTGCGCAGCAATTTTTCAAACACTTTTTTTTGGAAAAAAACAGTTTCATGCTTTAAAAAAAAAACAAAACAGTAAAGTTAGCCCAATTTTTTTACATAATGTGAAAGATGAAGTTGCGCCGAGTAAATAGAAACCTAACATATCACGCTTCAAAACTGCACACGCTTGTGGAATGGCGCCAAACTTCGGTACTTAAAAATCCCCATAGGCGATGCTTTAAATTTTTTTACTGCTTACATGTTTTGAGTTACAGAGGAGGTCTAGGGCTAGATTTATTGCTCTCACTCTAACATTTGCGGCGACATCTCACATCTGTGGTTTCAACACCGTTTTCATATGTGGGCGGGACTTACATATGCGTTCGCTTCTGCGTACGAGCACACGGGGACAGGAGCACTTTAAAAAAAAATTTTTTTTTTTAATTGTTAATTTTACTTAAAAAAATTTAATTTGACACTTTTAAAAAAAAAAAAAAATTTGATCACTTTTATTTCTATTGCAAGGAATGTAAACATCCCTTGTAATAGGAATATTGCATGACAGGTCCTCTTTACAGTGATATATGGGGTCAATAAGACCCACCACTAGGCTGGGAAGCCTGAAATAAAAAAAAAATAAAACGATCACCGCTTCCCAGCCGAAGCGGCGTTGTTTGTTTTTTTTTTAATGCAGAGGCCGGGCATGACGTCATAACATCGCGCCCAGCCTCCGACGATCATAGAGACTCCGGCGACCATCTGGTCCGCCGGAAATCTCTATGATCAACATCCGGGGCCGGCGGATCCGCTCTCCGATTCACCGATCGCAGAGGAGGGCGGCAGGAGGGGGACGTCCCCTCTCGCTGCCCGTAAGAACGATCAAGCGGCTGACCCGCCGCTATGATCGTTCTTATGGTGTAGGGAATCGCCGGCTGAAAACGGCAATATCTGAATGATGTCTCTAGCTGCAGGCATCATTCAGATATACATCCACAAACCCAGGACGTCCATGGACGTCCTACGGTCGGCAAGTGGTTAAATACCACCAAAAGAAAGCTCTGTCTAAATGATTTTTTTTTTTTTTTTTTTTTTTTTTTTTTTTTAATTTGGCTAGTGTTTCATGACCATGCAGTTGTCCTTCAAAGTGCGACAGCGCTGAAAGCTGAAATTGGTCTGGGCAGGAAGTGGGGAAAGTGCCTGGTAGGCAAGTTAAAAGCCGATTAGCCACCATGTACAGCTGCATCAGATTTTACACACTCCAGTTTTAGTAAATCAACCTCCATGTGTCAAGGAGTACTACAAAAAAAACAACTCAGTACTAACTTGTATACTAAAACTATGGTATTGTTCAGTTTCCTTATCAATATTGGTGTGTATATAGGGACAGAGTGCATTAATATAGATGAACTGCTAGATATAAATAGGCAGCAGTTATAATACATCAAATACAGAATATTTCCTTATAATATGGCAGTAGATTTTTCCTTGGCTATGGAACCTCCTTTTGGTCTTTATGACATCAGGACCCATAGGGTGGGGGTTCAGAAGCTGGGTAAGTAAATTCCTCTCAACCCCATTAAGCCTTACTGCAAAGAATGTCTTTGCCTGGAGTTGGGCTTTACCACTCGCCGCCAAATCACATAGCTGTGTGTTATTTGGCTTCAAGTGGTTGTAGCGGAGTGATGCCTGCAGGCATCACCCCGGTACATTTTTTTTTTTTTTTTTTTCTTTTTTTTAGAGCCAGTGGTCGGTTCTCTTGTAACAGCCTGCTGGAGACCTGAACAAAGCCGGTATCGGCTTTGATTGGGTCTCGGCTGTGGTATCCTGGAAGCGACATTATGACATCACTTCCGGTTTACTCAGGAACCAACGGTGCCAGTTTTCAAAAATTGAAAGTATTCAAAAACGCTGATCCCTCCCATACAGGGGAACCAGTCACTTGCCTATGCTGTCACGTGCCTATTGCTGTCACAGGGATGTTTACATTCCTTGTGACAGCAATAAAAGTGATAAAAAAAAAAAAAAGTTAAAGGGAGAGTGTAAAAATTAAAAAAATGAAAATAAGAAAAAAAAATTAATGCGCCCTAACCCCCTGTGCTCGCGCACAGAAGCGAATGCAT
Source organism: Aquarana catesbeiana (assembly GCF_042186555.1). Classification (NCBI taxonomy): domain Eukaryota; kingdom Metazoa; phylum Chordata; class Amphibia; order Anura; family Ranidae; genus Aquarana; species Aquarana catesbeiana. Next base: position 29,323,172 of record NC_133336.1, on the reverse strand, counting down.
GCGTAAGTCGCGCCTGCATTTGTAAACGATGTTCAAACCACATGTGTGAGGTATCACTGCGATTGCTAGAGCGAGAGTAATAATTATAGCGCAAAACCTCAGTACAGTAGTTTGTCACCATTCTACCACGAGCGTGCACAATTTTTAAAGCATTACATGGGTATCTATTTACTCGGCTTAACAGCATCTTTCACATTATACAAAAAAAATTGGGCTAGCTTTACACTTTTTTTTTTTTTGTTTGTTTGTTTGTTTGTTTTTTTTTTGTTTTGTTTTTTTTTTTTTTAATTCATTAGTGTATTCTTTCCAAAATAATTAAGTTTGAAAGACCGCTGCGCAAGTACGGTGTGACATAAAATATTGCAAAGACCGCCATTTTATTCTCTAGGGTCTCTGCTAAATAAAATATATATTTAATGTTTGGGGGTTCTAAGTAATTTTTGTAGCATAAGAATACGGATTTTAAACTTGTAAGCAACAAATGTCAGAAAAAGGCCCGGTCTTCAAGTGGTTAATAAAATCAGATTGATGATGTCTATTGAAAAGAACCCTGAGGGGGCCCGAGGTACTTGTGTTTACAAGCAAATCCCTTTACAGGTATTCTATATGTGCTGGTTAAATTCGGGGGTTGTCAAATATAGTCTGTTAACGAATATATTTTCTTGCCTCGCAGCAATCCGAAAATATGGCCGTGATTTTCAAGCAATTTCGGATGTCATAGGGAACAAATCGGTTGTCCAAGTGAAGAATTTTTTTGTGAATTACCGGAGACGCTTTAATATTGATCAGGTTTTACAAGAATGGGAAGCGGAGCACGGAAAGCCAGAGGAAAACGGTGACTGCCTTGAGAAGCCTATAAAATTACCTGACACTGCTATAAAGATGTCCGATGAAGAGGACGAGGTAATACTAGTTGTAGAATGTCTTTTCTTACAATAAAAAAATGTGATAAGAAAAGGAGAGCAAAAAGCTTAAATAAACCCCTACCAAAAGATTTGGTCCTGGTGGAAAAACTAGGGGCAGCTTTTGTCAAAGATGATGGTTCTGTGCAAGACAGAAATAAGGAAAGATATCTGCAGTTCTTATCTGCAGGCTTCACACGATTTTATGGCCTTAAAGCAAAGAGCAGGGACAATCTACAAAAGTGCAGTAATCCATAGCAACCAATCAGGTCACTGTAGATTAAAAAAAAAAAAAAAAAAATTCTCTTAAATGTAAACTCAAAGCAAACCATTTAATATCTAGATGAAATCTATATGGCAGCTTTTATTTTTAAATTCTGTCAATCCAGTGATGAGTTGGACAGCTCTGCCACACAGTACAGCCCTATCTGACAGGGTAGAAGACCTAATTTTTCTCTGCAGCAGTTAAGTAAAACCTGCAGGTCTCCCCCCCCCCCCCCCCCCCCCAAGCCTGTGACTGAATAATGAAAGGAGAAACCACCTACAACACTTAATTCCATAATGGGCAGATGTTGGCAGGTTGGTTTGACCACCTTGAAGACTCTGGTATTGAGACGACCCCACCCATCTGAACTTTTACATTAAAGTACACCTGCCATGAGTGTATGTTGCCATCCTTTGAAATGAGTGTAGTGATCTATGGAAAACCATTGTAACAAATGTTTAAAGGGTAAGTTCACCTTTACAGAAAAATCTGTAAGGTGAACTTACACAGGACCCCCACCCCATTCCCACTGACCTGCATGACGGCGATCGCCCGTTCTGAGCCCCGGTATAGCCGCCTCACGGCTCCGGGGCTTGGAAATCCTTGGAGCTTAATCTCCTAAACGTACCCCCATCAGGAGGTACAATTAGGAGCATTCTAATTGGTCACATGGGCGGCACGGACCAATCGGAGGCAGCATAGCCCATCCGCTCAGCGGCTAAGAAGAAGAGGAGGAGAGAGCTGAGAGTATTTCTAAGCTCCGGAACTGTGAGGGGGCTCAAAACAGGCAATTGCCACTATTCAGGTCAGCGGAACTGGGGGGGGAGGGGGGCGAGGTGGTGGTTCTGTGTAAGTTCATCTTACATATATTTCTGCAAAGGTGAACTTGCACTTTAATATCCTAAGTTGAGGGGAAAAACATTGTATAAAAACTAGATAAATGTGCCTGTTTTTAATACAAAGGGACATCGTCTGCTGATGGCCCAAATGCTTCAACTAGGTGTACTTGCCAATGGGCTCTCTTTCACTGCCTGCTTGACCAATCTAATGGAGAGGATTCTGAATGTGAAGGAACTTGTGAGCTCACCTATGGGGCAATACTCAGTCACCAGACCTAAATACTGTCATGTAGGGATAGGCAACAAATTGCAGCACAGTGACTTAGTGGTCTGCGTTTCTGCCTTGCAGCACTGAGACCCCCTGTTTGATTCCCAGCTCAGGAGTTTGCATGGATTCCTTCTTGGTGCTCTAGTGTATGCCAAAGACCTCCAGGAACGGTAATTGGCTTCTTTATAACATTGGCCCCGTATGTGCATGTAGGTTTACATGTGAGTAAGGGACCTTAGATTGTCAGGCCCTTGAGGGCAGGATGTATACAGTATGTAAAGCACCGCGTACATTTGGTTCTGTATAAATTCCTGTAATATGGAACCAGATACCTGCCGACAAGGTCACTTTGCCCTTTCAGAATCTGTCGAGGGTAAACGCTACTTTAAAATCTCAATTTGTGCTCCTCTAAGGCCCCTTTCACACTGAGGTGGGGGCGGCTTTGGCGGTAAAACGCTGCTTATGTTAGCGGCACTTTACCGTCGGTATTCGGCCACTAGCTGCAGAGGCGCTTTGCCAGTGGTATTGCCGCGATGTCCCATTGATTTCAATGGGCAGGAGCAGTATACACACCGCTCCTTCACCGCTCCAAAGATGCTGCTAGCAGGACTTTTTTTCCCGTCCTCCCAGCGCAGCGCTCCAATGTGAAAGCCCTCGGAGGTTTTCACATTGGAGACAAAGCAGCGGCACTTTCAGGTCGGTTTGCAAGCGCTATCTTTAGCGCAATAGCGCCTGCAAACCACCCAGTGTGAAAGGAGCCTAAGATGCATTTTCTTTCCCTTTTTGTTTTTTTAAATTTGTAATTCCGTTTTGTTTTGGATGTTTTTGTTTCTAGCAGGGCTCTCCTCTTGATGTCAGATACTCTTCATGAGAAAATGAGAACTGTTTCGTTTTGACTACTTAATTTGCCCAGATCTTCAGGTATTACGAGGACTCGACCAGCTATGCTCATCATGCGTTGTGGACAAGCAGCTACTTACCAAAAAAGGCAAACAACTTCCGGCCCTTTAACATATCTGCCTTAATCACCTCTAGTCTCCCTCACAGATGGCTTTCTGCTCTCATCACCGATGATAAATACTGGAGTCATCATCATCTTCTTGCATTGGGACAATCTCCCTCTTCGCCTTGTAAATATTAACGTTCATGAAACGTTTCGGCTGTCTCTTCTGCATGAAACTTTTTCAGTTTTTATTTTATTTTTATTTTTTTTATTGAATTTTTTGGACAATGTACATTTCAGCATTATTCAGAAGAACGCTGATACAAATGAAATTCCACTTCACCAGTGTATTTCTATTTAAAAAAACAAAACGAAATGAAACTTTAAGCTAAGGGTTCAAATCTTGGTTGCGAAGCGTAATCAATTTTCAGGATTGATTGCCATGTCTCTTAATCACCATGGGTGCTTATCTGCATTTATGAAGAAAATTGTTTTTCGTTTCTTTGCTTTCTGATGTTGTGATTTTTCTGCCATATTTTTACCTCCTCTTGGATTATTTTAAGCTTCTTGGTTATTTAAATTAGAGATTTTTCATCTTTTTTGTTTGTCCTGCCTATCCATTAAGCTTTGCTTTTTATATTTGTCATCTGCAGTTTTCTGCCTTACCATTCTCTCCTCTGAGAGTTGGTTAGGTTTGCTCCCCCTTAGTGAGGACAGGATGCTGCTTTCTCAAAAGGTTAAACTGATGTGACTTGAGCAAGGCTGAGCTGTATCCCAGGGCAACAGAATTCACTAGTCCAACAGTGTAAAACTGCACAGTACATACGACGCTCCTAGGATAAGTGTGAAGTCACTTGGTCCGTTGGAACTTTCATCTGTATCTGTAAACCATCCACAGGGTAGAGGAAGGGATGAGGCAATTGGATGGATGGCTGAGCAGGAGAAAGGACTGAGACTGGAACCTCTGCAGCTCCCGCAGAAGATCTGGGTAGGATCACCTCAATGTAGAAGAAAACCGACAGCAGGACACTGAGGTCAGTATCCAATAAAAAACACTTTATTAAAATAAGCAGCACACTTACATTGAAGCATTAAACTGCATGGTTAGGGAATACCTGAGACCAAGCAGCTGTGATCAGTGTGAGCCTGTAGGCATCACTGAGCAAACAGACCAAGGATGACAGGGAGCCAGCCAGCTCAAGGTAAGGATATTGGCTGCACACAAGAATGACAGCTGTCAAAATGCCTGGTGGATGTTGGGAGAGGTGTTGTGTACGACGCGTTTCCCCTGGACTTTGCCCGCTTTTTCAAATGCATTTGAAAAAGCGGGCAAAGTCCCAGGCAAATGTGTCATACGCGTCATACAAACCCCCTCTCCCGACATCCACCAGGCATTTTGACAGCTGTCATCCTCGTGCAGCCAATATCCTTACCTTGAGTTGGCTGGCTCCCTGTCATCCTCGGTCTGTGTTTGCTCAGTGATGCCTACAGGCTCACACTGATCACAGCTGCTTGGTCTCAGGTTTTCCCTATCCATGCTGTTTCATGCTAATAACTTCAATGTAAGTGTGCTGCTGATTTTAATAGTGATTTTTATTTTGTACCGACCTGTGTCCTGCTGTTCGTTTTCTTCAACAGAATGGACTGCTCAAACAGAAAAAAAGGAGGGAACTGAAAGAAACGCCCTTTGTAAGGCCCCTTTCACACAGGCGATCCGATCAGGTCCCCCGTCAGATTTTCAGGTGGACATGAATGGCAGGTCCATGCATTCCTATGGAACAGCGGATGTAAACGGACTTGTGTCTGACCAGGCCCACTAAAAAAAAAAAATAAAAAAAAAATGGAGGCTTACATCCTCTTCCATTTGATCAGATCGGAGGTAGCCAGGTATGAATGGACAGCGCAGTCCCTTTACTCCCGGCCGCCCGAGCAGGGTTTATCTGTGTCCAATCTGCATAAACTGAGCAGACAGACCTGTCATCTGCATTAATCGGCTCATAGATCTGCTGCTGATCGAAATGGAAAGCGTCAGTGTGAAAGGGCCCTAAAATCTAAACATTACTCGTACAAAATTACTTTTAAGTTGACTTTCCTTGATATGTAAGCTTGGCAAACATCAAATTAAGGTGACCCTGCTGCTTCTCAAAAAAAAAAAAAAAAAAGGCAGTTGCACAATAAAAAAGAAGGATTACATCCCTCCTGAGGGAAGCAAATTCATTTTTCACTCTTGCAGCGCTAGTGGCACAGCTACTATCCAACATTTTCTAGTGGACCCTGGATGCTGTGGTTCTTCCCGTTGACCCCTATGTCTCTACTGGACTCAGTGGCTGGTGGAAGGATCCACGGCACCCAATGGGGGACAATACACCTGGAAGTGTCCAATAGCAGCGGTATTCTAGCTCTGCAACGAGGCAAAGAATGAACTCGCCACCTGCTGGAGAGGGGGAGTATTTATCCTCATTAGCAAAGTACTTCGCTTTCTAACTTTGTACATAGATGTACTCTGTGGAGTACAAACTCCCTGTATGATTTTTCAGAAGGAAAAAATTGTGAAAAAATAGTTATTTTCTTTACTATGAGTATAATTTATTTCCACTGCAGATCGTGTTTTTATTTAATCAGATGTCCCTGTTTTTATTTGTATGCATGCTTCATGTTTTCATACGTGCCTTTCCATTTTATAATTGCTAAAAACTGTCAGATCACTTTTATGAAAGTTCTGTATTGTGTCCCTTTTATTTTTTTTTTTTTTTTTTTTTTTTTTTTTATTTCTAGAAAAAAAAATATATATATTCCTTCATTCATATTTTGTTTTTGTTCATATTGTCCGTTTAGGCATTTTAGAATATTTATATTTATTTAAAATATTGATTGTTTAAATCTTGGCGGAAACTTGATTGGAACAGCTGCCCGTAGATGAAAAAATAGGACCCATTAGCTAAACTTTTGCTTCCTCCTTCTTTCTTCTTTTTTTTTTTTTTTTTTTTAAGACTCAGAACCACACTGAAAAATGAGAGTTGGGATCTGTTTTGGAGCAGTCCAGTTTTTTTTATACCATGCACTTTGACAAAGAAGGTCCGCTGCTTGGTACTGGAAGCATTCTTCCTAGCCATTTAGGATTTCTGTATTAAATTGACTGTCGCCAGAAATAAAAAGGCACCCTACTTGCATTAACCAGTCCTGGCAGGCAGTGACTCTGATTTTTGCTCATCCCACCATTTAAAGGATAAGTTCACCTTTAAACAAAATAAAATTATAACTGCACATTTAAAAAAAAAAAAATTAGCATTTACCATTTTTTTTTTTTTTTAAATTTTTTTTTTTGGTGGGAGCCTGGAACCAGCGTTTAGTGGATAGCTGGTGCCGTGCAGGTCTGCAGACTGTGAGTGTAAGCTGTCTGCTTGTACATCATATGGGCAGGCTGTTTCACACTGACAAAAATAATCAATGAACTACCCCAGCGCTCAACAGAGCCATGGTAGTTCATTGAGAACTACATGCTGTCATCCCGCATGGGATGTCGGCACTTGTAGTTCATTCACAGAACTCTGTGAATGACACGGCCATGTGGGTGGATCCCCACACGGCCGCGCTCATGTCAAAAAGCGACAGCTTGTACAGGGAACTTCTCCCCATGCTGCTGTCATGGGCAGAGGGGAACATGTTGCATGTACCACCTGAAATACAGGTGATAAATGTTCCCAAAGGTGAACTTATCCTTTTACGTCAGGGGGGTCCTCAAACTTTCTAAACAAAGGGCCAATTTACTGTCTTTCAGACTTTTGAGGGGGCCGGACTGTGACCAGTGAAGCAATAAAATGCCCTGCTGTCAATGGGAGAAAACAATGCCCCATAGTTGACATCAGTGGGAAAAATAATGCCCCATTGTTGGTATCGAGAAGAATAGTGCCCCATCATTGGTGTCCGTGGGAAGAATAGTGCCCCATCATTGGTGTCTGTGGGAAGAATAGTGCCCCGTCATTGTCAGTGGGAAAAATAGAGCCCAGTCATTTTCAGTGGGAGGAATAGTCCCCCAGCATTGGTGTCAGTGGGAGGAATAGTCCTCCGTCAGTGTTAATTTAGTCGACTATAACGACTAAAACATGACTAAAACTAAAAGCCAATTTAGTCAAGACTATGACTAAAACTAAATTGCAATTACTGAAATGTACTGGAGATTTTAGTCGACTAAATACGACTAAAACAATTGCAGAAGACTAAAATGGGACTAAAACTAAAATGCCATTTTAGTCCTAAGACTAAAATTAACACTGCTCTGTCATTGGTGTCAGTGGGAGGAATACTGCCCCATCATTGGCGTCTATAGGAGGTATACTGCCCCAACATTGGCGTCTATAGGAGGTATACTGCCCCAACATTGGCGTCTATAGGAGGTATACTGCCCCATCATTGGTGTCAGTGGGAGGAATTAGTCCCCCACTCATTGGTGTCAGTGGGAGGAATAGTGCCCCCGTCATTGGTGTCAGTGGGAGGAGTAGTGCCCCCGTCATTGGTGTCAGTGGGAGGAGTAGTGCCCCCCCCCCCCCGTCATTGGTGTCAGTGGGAGGAGTAGTGCCGCCCCCCCGTCATTGGTGTCAGTGGGAGGAGTAGTGCCCCCGTCATTGGTGTCAGTGGGAAGAATAATACCTGGCCATTGGTGTCAGTGGGAGGAATAATGCCCCAAGAGCTAGATAAAGGCAAGCAAAGGCCTGCAGTTTGAAGACAACTGCTTTAAGCCAAGCTGACCAAAGAATCTTTAGCATCTGGAGTGTCGGATGCTTGTGTCCCCTGCTGCGCACCATTTTTCAACCCATTGGCCTCTGTCACTACGGGACACAGTAATGGCTTTGTGGCTGGTGGGTCGCATCTCAGCTTGCAGTATAAGGTGCTGGCGTCCAGAAATGTCCGATGATGAAGATTTGAGTCACTGTTAGACTGGCAAAGCATATTTATTTATTTCTAATCTTACCGCAGACAGTCACCCTAGGGAAGTGGGGTGAAGCACATTTGCCAGCCACTTGCCCTTCCTATCATTGCTTCTTCCTTGTATTCTCAAATTCCAGCATAGAATTACTTTTCTGCACATCTGATGCTTTCCACTTGAATCACAATTATGCAAATTTTTTTCATTCAGTCTGGAATAGAACACAGTTCATGAATCTCAGCAATGGGGACTCAAGAATTGTGTGACGCTCCCCCACTTCTGCTGATTTCTGCCCTTTAATAGAGAATGGCAGTCTTGTCTAAACAATATGTCAGATTGACACCTATTCTATGAATCGCTGTAAGGATGAAGCTCAGCTATTGAGCTATAGGCAGAGGACTTTTTAATTGCTTAGTAGCGTGGTAGTAACTCCTTTTTGTTTACAGCACCTTCTTCATTTGCAATAAACTGAAATCTATTGTGAGTTAGTTGTAAAGAAGTAGTTAAATATCAACTCCTCTGCAATTAAAGAAGAGAAATAAAATCCTGCAGCTGAGCGCTAAGGCTGATGTCACTCGGGAGTAGTGATGCTGCAGTTTCCTTTTAATTAGAAATTGCTTTTTTTTTTTTTTTTTTTTCCTCCCCCCTTCTCCCCTGCTGAAGCAGATTATATTGTTTTTCTTAGCATAAGTTTAAACGGGGATACGGCTGCCTTGTCATTCATTTATCTATTCTTCCACTCTGTGCCTGAAAATGTGTACTAAGCCTCGTGGAGCTGTACACATTGCCATATGTCCATCAGACCTGGCTTTGCATCATTGCGTCTTGTAACACCTGGACAAGAAATGGAAGTGTAGCCAGATCCTCCTCCCCGTACACCTGGACAAGAAATGGAAGTATAGCCAAATCCTCCTCCCCATGCTTCCCTCCCAGACACTGCAGCCTACAAGGAAAGTCGTGGGGTGGGGTGGGGTGGGGGCAGCAGCAGAGGCAGTGCTGTCTGTCCAGATAGCAGAGGCAAGACTAGGTGTGACCATGGGCTTGTGGATCAGCAGTCATAGTCTCCCCCCCCCCCCCCCCCTGCAACTTCTCCCCACATTGTAGTACAAGCAAGCACAGTTACTATGTGAGAGCGGCAACTCTGCCCTGAATTCAAGAGCAATGCAGCAGGTTGTCACCCCCAACACAGGAAGCTGCATGAGGTGGACTTAACTGGCACGGTCAACCAATATCTGTGACAGAAAACCTCAAAGGAGGGCGCCAGGTCCATGAGTTTAAAAGCAGTAACACTTTATTAAAAACGCTTACATCGAGGTTTCCTGTTGGCAGCGTACAGGGATAGTGCAGGTGGCCATGCAGACAGGCAGCTGTCACGATCAGGTGGAAGACGGCTGTACATCAAGCTTGGACCTGCCTCTCAGATGTAAAACTGGCGGCGTCTGGAGCTCTTGCACGCTACTGTTAGAGCCAAGACGACATGCGAGGGAGGGGGCGGACTGGCCGCAATGTGTTTCCAAAGCCCCACCTCCTCCCTGATTGAGGTGGGGCCTTGGAAACGCGTTTCGGCCCGCCCCCTCCCTCACTATTTGTTTGTGATATATTGCACAGCTAATATCTGTGAGACTTTACAGTAGAAATAAGGAAATCTGTAACTACAGATACACTTACAATTTAAAGGCTTCATCCTTTGGAACATGTTGCACTCGTACTTATGGTGAAAGGTGTAGCATGCTCCAGCTCCTGTCCCCTCTTCTTTGTGACAGCGGGCTGGGGTTCTTCTCCCCACACCCGCTGTCACATATTTATTTATTTATTTTTAACAGCGCAGCTGTGAGGCTCCACCCACACAGCTGCGTCATTCATTCGGATTCCTGTGAATGAATAAACTACAAGTGCTGTCTGCCACTGTGGCAGACAGGCTTGTAGTTTCAATGGGCTGCGAAGAAGCTGATGGGGGGGCTCTTGTAGTCTATGTCCTCCGGCTTTCAAACAGACCTTAGAGGTATGGCCTGAAAGCCTGCAGGGACCCACATGCCTTCCAGGTTCATAATAATAATAAAAAATGCCAAAAAAAAAAAATTCAGCAACAAAAAAATGTGCATTTATTTTTCTTTCTATAAAGGGGAATTAAGTATGTCGGCATCCCTTTTTCTTTTATAAAATTACATCATGTGTGCTCCTAAGAATATTCAACCGTGCAGTTTCAGTGGGAAGAGATATATAGCAGAGTGCAGCTGCACTCGGCGGTTCTGCCATATACAGTTTGTAGCTCATGTTACCATGATTAGTAGACATTTTAGGTAATGGTCTGTGGCGGGGTCAATTGACTGACTCTTATTTATATTTAAAAAAATAAATCTATATATATATATTCCCATTTATAGAGTTGTAGCAAACTAAAGTTAACTTTGCATTTGATAAAAAAAAAGAGGGTCCACATAATTCTTAATATATTAATATTTTTTTTTAATTGTTTTGTAAAATAAAAATTTAGCTATAAGAATGTTTTTAAAGTGATATATTTTGCAGAAAGCTGGAATGTATTAAGTTAATGTGCAGAAATGACTCTATGTACTAGCTTAGTCAACTGACCTTATTTTTTAGTTTAGGTTTTTTTTGCTGTTAACAAATTTTAGGATTAGAAAGCACCAAAACGCTTATTCATCACTCAAAAATATGTAAGATAATAAATGTTGGTGACTTAAGCTCGCCGCCATTCAGTTTGGTCTGAAATAGAGGCAGTCTTTCAGGCTATATTTTATTACGTTGTATGTAAATACTGTATTTATTTTCTCCTGGATAAGGTGCAAATATTTAACCAAATTGTTTACTCGTGTGTTTGTTTTTTTTCTTTCTTTTTTTAGGTGCGCTTATTAGCGATCTTAAAGGCAGCCATCTTGTTTGGCCATGACCGTCAGTTATAAGAAAAAAAAAAAAAGGGGGGGGAAGGTTCCTTGTTGCAGCTAGCAACCAATCGACTTCTCCTTATTATTCTTCCATGCTGCTCTTGGAAAATGGAGGAAATTGATTGCTAAAGGTAATAAGGCCAGTTTTTAATCGCACAATGTTTTTTTTTTATCATGTAGTCCGTTTTTATAGGCATAACTGCCATGGGGATTTGGCTGGGTGAGTCCCTTCCAAGCTACATGGAGCCAAACCCGCCACCCTCATTGGGCGTATCTGGATATGTTTCCAGGGGTCACTTGAGCCTTTCTGTACCCTTAATCCCAAGCAGAGCTAGTGGTTCTTTAAGGCCCCTTTCACACTGGGGCGGGAGGTGCGTCGGCAGTAAAGCGCTGCTATTATTAGTGGCGCTTTACTGTCATTTTAGCGGCGGCATTTCTGCAGCTAGCGGGTGTGGTTTAACCCCCCTGCTAGCGGCCGAGAAAGGGTTAAAAACCATTGCAAAGCGCCTCTGCGGAGGCGCTTTGCCGGCGGTATAGCTGCGCTGCCCCATTGATTTCAATGGGCAGGAGCGGTGAAGGTGCTGCTAGCAGGACTTTTTTTTTCCCGTCCTGCTAGCGCACCGCTCCAGTGTGAAAGCCCTCGGGGCTTTCACACTGGAGACACAGCAGCGGCTGGTTTGGGTCGGTTTGCAGGCGCTATTTTTAGTGCAATAGCGCCTGCAAACCACCCAGTGTGAAAGGGGTCTTATGATTTCGTAAGCCCTGTTCCTTACCTCCAACATCCACTTAACAAGATGGAGTACGTACCCCTTTTTTTTTTTTTTTTTTTTTTCTAAATATTGGCCACAGGTAGGTGTTGCCTTAAACCTATTTAGGAGACTCCAATTGCCGTAGGAATTTGTCATGTTGTGCGATGCTTAAATAGATTTTCGTTTAATATTACTAATTGAAAGGATATATTAGTTCTCTGTAGCCAGTTTGCTTTGGTGCTCAGGGAGGGTGTGGATTTTTCTTTAAAAAAAAAAAAAAAAAAAATCAGGGTAAACCATTTTTGATCCACTAACACGGTCTGCCTAGCTTGACGCTATAGGAACAAATGCGAGATATTTTTTTTTTTTTTTTTTTTTATGCGCCGACTGGGTCCTAAAATCTCATTCCGTCAAACACTTTCTGCATCAATGCAATCTCTATAGGATTTGAAGCACAATAAGCTTTGTGAGACGGGAGAAGAGCTTAAACCAGGGGTACATCTTTCTTTTGGCCCTAGCTGTGCTTATCTTGCAGCAACAGCTGAAAAGCCGCTTAACGTGTACGTACTTCCACATACAGCGGAGACGGCGGGCGGCCTACCACTTCACTAGCGGGGGGTGCTTGTGCGATTCACAAATTGGCTTCCCTCCGCTATCTGTGTAACGGTTACACTTTGACCCTGGCTTAGACTATGCATGTTGTATAATAGGGTGTTTACATATTTTGAATTGAATTTCTATTGGGCTGTATATTCCATTGCGTCAGAATAAAGAAGTTGTCGAATGCTTACAGTTTGCTGCAAGGTTAAGAACCTGCAATACAATTAGATGATTAGAAGTGTAAATTATGTTGTTGATGAAGAAGGGGTTGAAAAGGGTGTGTTTTTGATAGATGTTTGTAAAAAAATTTTTTTTTTTTTTTTTATTTTGTGAACAATGTCCATTGCTTAGTAAGCTTGCTTAGACAATTTTTGATTTGTTAATATTTTACTGTAAAATATAGTGGGAGCTGGATTTTATTTGTGAACTCTTACATAATTAAATATATTCTTTATACATGAATGCCGGTGTATTTCTTTGAATGGGATCTGTTGGTGTACTTTTAAATCTGACTCAAGAACGCTCTACCCGCGGACGTCCGATCGGAAGAAAACCATCTGGCCTTCAGGAAGAAGCTCAAGACCCATCTCTTCTGAAGACCCAGATGGACACTGGCGGCAAAAGCACCTTGAGGCGATTTAGTTCGCATATGTAGCGCTATACAAGTTATTCATTCATTCAAGTATAATGATAGCAGCTAACTTTGCTCCAAGTGCTCTTCAATACTGTCACTCTGGTGATCCACAACTAAAAGAAGACGCAAGGATCCTAAAAGCGAATGCAGCTAGCACTGAATCATATTGTGTAACTGACGCCAAGCACTACCGGCTCAGCATGTGATAAAAAGTAAAAAAAAAAAAAAAGCCCCACCCTTAGCTCACCTTTTATAGGCCACGCCTCTTGCCACACTTCACCGCACTATGTGAAGAGATGAAGCCTTTGAGGTGGGGGTGAAATGTGTCGGAGCGTGGCCTAGGGGGAGCTGAGGCTGTTTTTCACTTTTTATCACATGCTGAGCCTTCCATTACACAATGATTCAATGCAAGTCTAATAATGGTGCTAATTTAGGGCAAATCACTGGTAACTCAGAGCAACAAGATTGAGTGGGGAGGGTTTAACTCCTCTGTGTGGTCATTACTGCGATCTGTCCACATTTTGCACAATTTTTTTTTTGCTTACTTCCTGTTTCTGTTGTCGGTACCACCTAGGACAGAAAGTAAGGGAAGATCTCCACAACTGAGATGCATCTCAACAGTAAAGACCAATACATTTACCAAAGAAAAAGGGGTTTAAATCCAGCATTTCAGTGTCTATGTACAGATAAAGTTATAGTGGTGCGCTTCACCTATTGTAACAATAAACATTCAAGAGAACGGTGAATGAAGGGATGTGGACTGAGGATGAATTCACTGATGTAGAAAATGTTCTCATTGGCATCATCCCAAGAAAATATTTTTTTGGAAAGAAAGGATACTACAAACATATAGCATGGAACTTTGCATATGCCTCTGAGAACATAGAATGCCATAAATATCCGTAAAAAATATATATATTTATTGAATTTTGCACACACACAAAAAAAAAAAATGCTTCATAGGATAAAAACATATTGTATCATACGGTACTAACTGTATAGTCACATAATTATGTAAACTTCAGCTTCTTTGAGACCATACAATCAAGTATAATATGATTGGTGCTCAGTCTGAAGCTGTGGAGCTGGAATAAGTGGGAGTTAAAACCAGAGTTAGAGTATACAAGTCTTGCTGTCTGTTTGCTTGCTGTCTGTTTGCTGGGTTGCATTTTTGGGGCTTTTCCTTTTAGTTTTTAATTTGCCTTTTGCTGTCACTTTTTAAATAGCTTTTTTTTTCTCCTGGTTTCATCAGTCTATCAATTAAGGGGTGTGGTTAATTGCTCACAGGTGCCTATTTAACTGGTTGTAGGACTCAGTCTGAGCATGCTCAGTCTGAAGTTGTGGAGCTTGGTGTAAGTGGATCTGGAATAAGTGGGAGTTAAATTAAAACCAGAGTTTAAAACGGGAGGTTATAACAGGGGTCATAGTACCTGTGTAGTGTGAGTATCTGAGTGTTGTCTGAGTAGTGTGTGTGGATCGTTAGTACTTGTGTATTGTGTACTTGTGTATTGCGAGTGCACGTAGGTCTGTGAGTACCTGTGTATTGTCTTGTTGTGTACCTGTGTATTGTCTTGAGTATTAGTGCCAGGAAGCTAGCTGTTAGGTAATTTGGACAGGGTAAAATCCCCAAATCCTCACTAAATTTAATAGGTACGATGCCCGGCGGGTGTGGAGAGGCGACTCTTTGTACATCTTACCGCATGTATGCGTTCCTTGATCATCCGATCGAGGGCGAATACTGCTGTGCAAAATGTAAGCACATTATTTCCCTTGAAGCCCAGGTTCTGAATCTGGGGAAGCAACTGTCAGCACTGAGAAGTCCCTCCATACTAAAGGTGAGCCAGGAACGTACACGGCAGGTGCCAGCACAGAGGCGGGTGGAGACAAAGAGGTGCAGGCACTAGCAAAGAGTAGATGGGTGACAGTCAGGAGGGGTAGAGGGGGAAGTGCCAGAGAGGCCGATCCAGGACTGGAGCATCCCAATAAGTACGCTCCATTGAGTAACATTGGTGAAACCAGTCAGGGACCAGCACTGCTGGAGATGAGGGACTCTCCTAGCTGCCAGGGGAAGAACTCCTCCAGTGAGAGTGGGGGGGCAGCAAAGGGAAAGGAAAGACAGATTCTGGTGGTAGGGGACTCAATTCTTAGAAGGACAGAGAGGGCAATCTGTAACCAAGACCTGAAGCGCCGAACAGTATGTTGTCTACCGGGCGCTCGGGTTCGGCACATTACGGATCTTGCGGACAGATTACTGGGAGGGGCTGGGGAAGACCCGGCTGTCATGGTGCACGTTGGCACCAATGACAAAGTCAGAGGCAGATGGAGTGTCCTAAAGAACGATTTTAGGGACTTAGGAGCTAAATTGAGGAAAAGGACCTCCAAGGTAGTGTTCTCAGGAATACTACCGGTACATCGAGCCACACCAGAAAGGCAGAGGGAGATTAGGGAAGTAAACAAGTGGCTGAAGAGCTGGTGTAGTAAGGAGGGGTTTGGGTTCCTGGAGGACTGGGCCGACTTCTCAGTCGGTAACCGGTACTATAGAAGGGACGGACTGCACCTAAATGAGGAGGGTGCAGATCTGCTGGGAAGGAAGATGGCCAAAAAGTTAGAGGGGTTTTTAAACTAGGTGATGGGGGGGAGGGACCAGAGACAGTGATAGCCAGCGCGGAAGATATTCCAGAGGGTAGTATTGGGGGCATTAGTGGTAGGTTAACCAAAGCACAAAAACACAAGGTGAGTATAGTAGCAAGTCCTAGTTGCAATCTTGAAACACCCAATACGAGGACAATATGCGACCGGTCTAAACTATGTGGCATGTTCACCAATGCCAGGAGCATGGCGGACAAGATGGGTGAACTAGAGATACTGCTGTACAAGGAGGATTTGGATTTTGTGGGAATTTTAGAGACCTGGTTCAACAGCTCTCATGATTGGCTGGCAAACATTCAAGGGTATACCCTATACTGCAAGGATAGAGAGGGTAAAAAAGGGGGAGGGGTATGCCTATATATCAAGAATAATGTACAAGTGAATGTGAGAGATGACATCACTGAGGGGGCTAGGGAGGAGGTGGAATCTTTATGGGTAGAGCTCCAAAGGGATGAAGCTAAGGGGAAAATAATACTGGGAGTATGCTATAGGCCCCCTAACCTGAGGGAGGAAGTGGAGACGGATCTCCTATCACAAATTGGATTAGCAGCAAGGATGGGAAGTGTTATCATAATGGGGGATTTTAATTATCCAGACATAGACTGGGCGGAGGGAACTGCGCATTCATTTAAGGCTCGCCAGTTCCTTAGTGTCTTGCAGGACAATTTTATGGGTCAGATGGTAGACGCACCAACTAGAAATAAAACATTACTAGATCTACTGATTACCAACAATACAGACCTGATAACAGATGTGGAAATACGGGGCAATTTAGGTAACAGCGATCACAGGTCAATTAGTTTCAGTATAAATCACACAAATAGGAAACGTGAAGGGAACACAAAGACACTGAATTTCAAAAGAGCCAACTTCCCTAAACTACAAACCTTGCTAAAAGGCATAAATTGGGATAAAATATTAGGAACAAAGAATACGGAGGAGAGATGGGTTTGCTTTAAGAGCATATTAAATAAGGGCATTAGCCAATGTATCCCATTGGGTAATAAATTTAAAAGAGTGAACAAACATCCTGGATGGCTTAACTCCAATGTAAAAATGCATATAAAAGCAAAAGAGAAGGCCTTCAAAAAATACAAGGTTGAGGGATCATCCTCAGCATTCAGAATTTATAAAGAATGCAATAAGAAATGTAAGGGTGCAATTAGGATGGCTAAGATAGAACATGAAAGACACATAGCGGAGGAGAGCAAAAAAAATCCCCAAAAATTCTTTAAGTATATAAACAGTAAAAAAGGGAGGACAGACCATATTAACCACATAAAGAATGGGGAAGGACATCTGGTTACAAAGGTTGGGGAGATGAAGGCATTGAATTTATTCTTCAGTCTTCACAAGGGAATCGGGGGGGGGGCTTCAGTAACCAAAATTGCAGTGTTTATCCTCATGCGTAACAGAGGACAGAAATAGAAAAAGACTTGAGAAACGTAACATTAATCACCGGGACCAGATGGCTTGCACCTTAGGGTACTTAGGGAACTCCGTCAAGTAATTGCCAGACCATTGTTCTTAATTTTTACTGACAGTCTACTGACTGGAAAGGTGCCAGCTGATTGGAGAAAAGCCCATGTAGCACCAATATTTAAAAAAGGGCCAAAATACATCCCGGGGAATTACAGACCAGTTAGCCTAACATCAATAGTATGCAAGCTCTTGGAGGGGATGATAAGGGACTATATACAAGATTTTAGTAATGAGAACGGTATCCTTAGCAGTAATCAGCATGGATTCATGAAGAATCATTCTTGCCAAAACAATCTATTAACCTTCTATCAGGAGGTGAGCTGCCATCTAGATAAAGGAAGGCCCGTAGACGTGGTGTATCTGGATTTTGCAAAAGCATTTGACACAGTTCCCCACAAACGTTTACTGTACAAAATAAGTTCCGTTGGCATGGACCATAGGGTGAGTACATGGATTGAAAACTGGCTACAAGGGCGTATTCAGAGGGTGGTGATAAATGGGGAGTACTCAGAATGGTCAGGGGTGGGTAGTGGGTTCCCCCAGGGTTTTGTGCTGGGACCAATCCTATTTATTTTGTTCATAAATGACCTGGAGGATGGGATAAACAGTTCAATCTCTGTATTTCCGGACAATACTAAGCTAAGCAGGGCAATAACTTCTCCGCAGGATGTGGAAACCTTGCAAAAAGATCTAGTAGATGATAGGCTCAGCAATGGCATGCAATGCCAAGCTGCTGCTAACAAAGTAAACAGAATATTGGCATTAAAAAAGGGGATCAACTCCAGAGATAAAACGATAATTCTCCCGCTCTACAAGACTCTGGTCCAGCCGCACCTGGAGTATGCTGTCCAGTTCTGGGCACCAGTCCTCAGGAAGGATGTGCTGGAAATGGAACGAGTACACAGAAGGACAACAAAGCTAATAAAGGGACTGGAGGATATTGGTTATGAGGAAAGGTTGCAAGCACTGAAAATTTTTCTCTCTGGAGAAGAGTCTCTTGAGAGGGGATATGATTTCAATATACAAATACTGTACTGGTGACCCCACAATAGGGATAAAACTTTTTCGCAGAAGGGAGTTTAACAAAACATGTGGCCACTCACTAAAATTAGAAGAAAAGAGGTTTAACCTTAAACTGCGTAGAGGGTTCTTTAATGTAAGAGCGGCCAGGATGTGGAATTCCCTTCCACAGGCGGTGGTCTCAGCAGGGGGCATCGATAGTTTCAAAAAACTATTTGATAAGCTCTACTGAACTACTATAGAGATATACAATGTAATGCTGACATATAATCACACACATAGGTTGAACTTTATGGACTTGTGTCTTTTTTTTTCAACCACACCTACTATGTAACTATGAACGCAGCCACCGTATCTTTAGACTGGTAAGCAGTAATATATATTTTTTTTATTTTTGTTTCTGGATCTAGATAACACCTTAAAGGAAGGGGTTAAAAATGCGTTTTCATTGGACTGATTGACTCCGTGTACCGCGTCTTCCTCTTACATTCCAGCCCTGCTACACATGGTCTGCAGGAGGCTGATTCCAGGTCACCTTCAGATACTTACATTGCTTGTATTTAAAATAATAAATGTAATGTATTCTTGGTAACAGAGCTGCACCAATTTGTGTGTGTTTTTGCATCTGCATAGAGTTGATCTTTAACCCCTTCCCACCTGCCCAGGTGTCCCCTTTAAAAAATTCTTAAAAAGAGTAACTCCGCTTTCGTGGGGAAAAAAAAAATATATAGCATATAGAATTGTGACTCAAGGAATCTGCAACGAAGTTTGTTAAAATCTCTGCAATGTACATAGACATAGCTCCCAACTGTCCTTGATTTTGAGGGACTGTTTCTGATTTGGAGCAAAGTCCCTCATTCCTCCTCATTTGTCCCTCATTTTGGTCTGATCTATATAGTTGTATATAAAATGCACTTTTTAACTATCAAAAAGTGTTTCCCAGTGCTAAAAATTTCAATTTCTAAACTGCTGCATTTGTAAATTCCAAAAGCCAATATAAAGGAATAGTAGTGGTAAAAAAAAAAGCACTTGTGGGTTGAACCAATCTTTTTATCTTTTTTTTGTACAATTCTCCTTTAAGGGGGCGTGACAAGGGGGTGTGTCCTATGCCTGCATACTTTTGCTGATAGGTGTCCCTCATTCTCATCTCAAAAAGTTGGGAGGTATGCTCAGATCACCCAGAGGGGAATGTTTTTTTTTTTTTTTTCTCCGCAACAAAAGTTGAGTTACTCTTTATTGGCTCAGTCCCTGAGAAATTAGTGAAAAAGTTAAAAGCTTTGGGCCTATGTCCATTGCTGCGCTCATGGATTATGGACTTCCCAACAGGCCACAAATCGTGAGAGTAGGAGATCAGGTGTCTAACACTATTCTTTTGAATACAGGGGTACCACAGGGATGTGTGTTAAGTCTGGCCCTGTTTACATTGTTTATGCACGACTGTACTCCCATACATGCGTCTAACACTATAGTGAAGTTTTCTGATGACACCACTTTAGTGGGACTCATACTAGATAATGAGGAGACGGCTTATAGGCAGGAAATTCAACATTTGGTTGAGTGGTGTAGAAAAAATTATTTAAATACTCAATACGGCAAGAACTAAAGAAATAGTAGTGAATTATAGGAGATCAAGAAAGATCAATCATTGCCCGGTATATATATATAGGTGGTGAGGAGGTGGAAAGGTTGAACACTATTACATTTTTGGGAGTGCACATTTCAAGGGAGATGTCGTGGGATCGAAATACTATTTTTTTTCTAGTGAAAAAAAGCGCAGCACAGACTGTTTTTCCTTCGGAGACTGAAGCAGGCTGGATTGCCCTTTAAGGCTTCTGGTCAATTTCTATCATTGTACCATTGAGAGTCTTCTTCTCCGCTGCGCTGTAGTGTGGTATGTCGGCTGCAGGGCGGAGGATAAGAAGTGACTGTCTCTCTCGTGTAGTAAAAACAGCACAGCGGATCATAGGAACAGAGCTACTGAATTTGGACACCGCCTATGCCAGCCGATTAACCACTTAAGCCCCGGACCATTTTGCTGGCCAAAGACCAGAGCGCTTTCTGCGATTCGGCACTGCGTCGCTTTGACAATTGCGCGGTCGTGCGACGTGGCTCCCAGACAAAATTGACGTCTTTTTTTTTTTTCCCCCCACAAATAGAGCTTTCTTTTGGTGGTATTTCATCACCTCTGCGGTTTTTATTTTTTGCGCTATAAACAAAAAAAAAAGGGACAATTTTGAAAAAAAAAGCAATAAATTTTGCTTTTTGGTATAATATCCCCCAAAAATATATAAAAAAAAAAACAATTTTTTTCCTCAATTTAGACCGATACGTATTCCTCTACATATTTTTGGTAAAAAAAATAGCAATAAGCGTTTATTGATTGGTTTGCGCAAAATACGGATAGATTTTTGGCATTTTTATTAATATTTTTTTTTTTTTTTACTAAAAATGGCGGCCATCAGCGATTTTTATCGTGACTGAGACATTATGGCGGACACGTCGGACAATTTTGGCGCAATTTTGGGACCATTCACATTTATACAGCGATCAGTGCGATTTAAAATTGCATTGATTACTGTGTAAATGTGACTGGCAGTGAAGGGGTTAAGTGTCCTGGGGAGTGTTTCTAACTGTGGGGGGGAGGGGCTGTGTGTGACACTACACTGATCGCCGCTCCCGATCACAGGGAGCAGAGATCAGTGGCAGTGTCACTAGGCAGAATGGGGAGATGTTTGTTTACATTAGCATCTCCCCGTTCTTCCTCTCCGTGAGACAATCGCGGGTATGCCCGCAGACATCGAGTCCGCGGGACCCGCGATCCTACTCACGGAGCTCCCAGCCAGGGCACTCGCGATGGTACAGGTACGCCCATTTGTGCAGCCGTGCCATTCTGCCGACATACATCGGTGTGCGCCGGTCGGGAACCAGTTAAAAAAGCGCGCACAAGCTTTTAGTATTGATCCAACCCACCCAGGTTACAGTGTGTTTGCCCCATTTGCCATTAGGGAAAAGATATAGAACACTTAAAACACACACTAATCGCTTAAAGTATAGTTTTTTTTTCCCTGGGGCTGTATTGTCCATAACCCCACCAGGTACAGTGTTTGTTTTAGGAATTTTATGTGGCATTTTAATCTTTTAAAATAACATTTTATATATTTTGTTATATTTAAATACAGTGAAACCTTGGTTAAGGAGTAACGCGGTTAACGAGCGTTTTGAAAGACTAGCAACTTTTTTCTTTTTTTTTTTAAATCCTGACTCAGTTTGCGAGTGTTGTCTCGCAAAACGAGCAGAATTCCAGCTAATGTGGTGTGCAGTACCGCATTTGGCCAGAGGTGCGGGGGCGCCGGTGACACTTGGAACGGTTCGGAGTTCCTGAGTGTTTCCGAGCCTTTCCGAGGGTCTCCGAGTTCAGCCGAGCTGTCCCCGAGTATTTCTGAGGCTCCCCAGCGCCCCCCACCTCTGGCCACATGCGGTATTGCATGCAATAGAATTCATGGCGGAATTAATTATCTTCGTTTCCATTGACTTCTATGGGGAAACTCCCTTTGGTGCTTTGGATTACAAGCATTCTCCTGGAACGAATTATGCTCGTAATCCAAGGTTCCACTGTAGATATGTGGGCATGTGCTAGGAGTATGCATGTGTGGTTTTGTTGAGAAGTGTTTTTATTGCTGCTGTAAAGAGTATCCGGATGAATTTTGTGACAATAAAATCAATCCTATCTATCTATCTATCTATCTATCTATCTATCTATCTATCTATCTATCTATCTATCTATCTATCTATCTATCTATCTATCTATCTATCTATCTCTTCAGGGTCGATGGACTGTCCCAGTGGTCACATGATTGTAAGCCAGTCCTGCCGGCTACCGATGTCTTCTTGGGACTCAGAACCGTTTTTGGCAGCTCAGTCTTTGTGTTGGGAGTGCCCTCCCAGCACATAATCATTGCCCACCCAGTGACACGTATGTGTGGCATGTGGGCGTTAACTTCAGCCCCCGGAAGCATTTACCCCCTTCCTGACCGGAGCACTTTTTGCGATTCGGCACTGCCTCGTTTTTAACTGACAATTGCGCGGTCGTGAGACGTTACACCAAAACAAAATTGACGTCCTTTTTTTTTCCCCACAAATAGAGATTTCTTTTGGTGGTATTTGATCACTTCTGGTTTTTATTTTTTGCACTATAAACAAAAGAGCGTCAATTTTGAAAAAAAAAAAGCAATATTTTTTACTTTTTGCTATAATTAATAAATATCCCCCAAAAAATTTTAAAAAATAATTTTTTCCTCAGTTTAGGCCGATATGTATTCTTCTACATATTTTTGGTAAAAAATAAATAAATAAATCGCAATAAGCGTATATTGATTTGTTTGCACAAAAGTTAGTGCCTACAAAATAGGGGATAGATTTATGGCATTTTTATTTATTTATTTTTTTATTAGTAATGGCGGCGATAAGCGATTTTTATTGTGACTGCGACATTGGGACCATTGTCCTTTATACAGCGATCAGTGCTATAAAAATACACTGATTACTGTGTAAATGACACTGGCAGGGAAGGGGTTAAACACTAGGGGGCAATCAAGGGGTTAGGTGTGTCCTAGGGAGTGATTCTAACTGTGAGGGGGGATGGGCTACCTAGGACATGACAGCGATCACTGCTCCCGATGACAGGGAGCAGTAGATCTGTCATGTTGCTAGGCAGAACAGGGAAATGCCATGTTTACATGCCGCTCCGTGACACAATTGCAGGAAACTGGCGGACATCGAGTCCGCAGGCTAGTGGTCATGCAGTAGGCGGCGGGCGTGTGCGCGCGCCCACTAGCCCCGCAAATTAAAGGGGACGTACAGGTACGCCTATTGTGCCGACGTATATCGGTGTGCGGCGGTCGGAAAGTGGTTAAAGTAAACCACTAGGCCCCAAGAAGACGTAAGGTATTACGAAACATGTAGGGCGGTGCTTTGCGCTGATGCCACCACGCCACATGTGACCCTAGTACACGGGTGTTTGCATTTTGAGCTTGCCGGCTATTTTTTATTCATTTTTTATCTTGTAGTATTGCGGTTTCCACCGCTTGCTTCTTTTTAACAAGTAATAAAGGCTCCTTTTTATAAACGTTATTTCACGATTGGAGTCCTTTTTCTTATATCCTTTGTACACTTTTGGCTTCGGGTCGGAGTGTATTCCCCCAGATTGGAGTGCCTATTGGTCTGTTCCTGTTATACCTTGCTGAGTGGCCCCCGTCCATACTCGGAGGATCCCGGAGGTATCAGATACTTACCAGTCCCCGCAGAGGGCTTAATCTGCCTGCGTTTATGACCTCGCTCTAGAGGGGGTCTATCTCTTCCGGTAAGGGTTCCCACTTATAGTGGGTTCTTCTCTTCAGATTGGGATCCTCCCCCCCCCCCCCCCCCCCCCTCTCCTTCCCTGTTGGTGAAGGTGGATAACTCTTGGAACTTTGTACCTCGATTTTTCCTTCTTATTCATTTTATTATCTCAATGGACTTTTTTTTCATTTATTTTTTATTCATTTTTTGATTTTTTTTTTTTTTATATATTCATTAACTTTGTTTCCTATCACTCATTATTAAGCTTTTTATATGCACACATGTATTTTGTGTTTTATGAATTCTTGAACGCTCGCTGTTTATTTATTTGCACCATATGTCACTTGATTTGTGATCTCTTCATATTTAGCGCAACTTTATATTTTTTATTATTTTTTTATTAAAGGTATTTTTTTTTTTTTTTTTAAATAACAAACATGTTATCCTTCCCTGCTCTGTGAAATGGTTTTGCACAGAACAGCCCCGATCCTCCTCTTCTCTGGTCTCCCGCCGGAACTCCTGACCCCCTCCTCTTCCCCGAGTGGCAGCATAGCAAGCTGCTTACTATGGGGGGGGGGGGGGCGGGGGACTCGTGTGTGCTAGCTCCCGAGCCCCACACTCTGTAAGACACACAGCATGGGGCTCGGCCCCACAAACCCCCCCCCCCTCTTTACTGGCTGTGAACTGTGATTGACAGCAGAGGGAGCCACTGGTGTCTCAGCCAATCAGGAGGCAGAGACCCGGGAGAGCAGCTGCTCTCATGCACATCGCTGGTTTGCAGTCGGGCTCGGGTAAGTGTAACGGGGGAACTGCATACTAAAGTTTTTTTTTTTTGTTTTTTTTTTTGTTTTTTTTTAGCTTCATACATAGAAGGTATGAAGGTAAAAAAACCTTCAGTTTTTTAAAAGCCCAGCTTTTTGCTGCCGCACATAAAGGTTACTGCGGCACACGGGGGTTAAATAAAGCTTTTTCTATGTTTACAACAAAAGTTAATAAAATGTGGGTTGCGGGCAATTTAAAACCCTTATCACGTAAGAGACGGTGACACAACTGTCCTCTCCTGAACAGAGTGTACCATGAGAAGCAGTGGCAGCAAAGGTCACAACTGCATTATTTAACCTACACCACAAAATATGGGCCACTGTAATACTGTATGTGAAGTGATGGATAATATATCTTGACTTTTATAACCAATTAATTAGCCGACTGTCTGTGCAAGTGATACATTTCCATGGAGCTCTTCTGGCAATCTTCCATGTTATAGATAGAACATTTATCTGCTAGAAGGAAACATTAGAAGCTAAAGGCTAGGCTTGGTAAAGTCTATGGGGCCAAATGTACCAACAAAAAGTGTCTGCGTCATTTCCCAAATCACACAGATGTACCCTACATAGGGGTAAATGGGCCTCATAGACCATGGGATTCCTCTCGTGGATTGTCACATGACAGCCTAAGCATGATACATCGCAAAGGTGTGAATAGGGGCAACAGCTTACTTTTGTTTCTGGCTGGTTTAAAATCTATCTAGGTGAGGACAGCGCTGGATCCCTGGACTGGTAAGTTCGCCTAGGCTATTCCCCCCTCCCCGCAACCTCCTGGGACATGTCACAGGTCCCAGGAGGCTGCAGGTCCATTGGGTGAACCCAGCACACTGCATGCACAGCACCAGGAAGCCACAGCGTTTCCCACATCTAAGATGGCGGTGCCAGGGACCCGAAGAACCGGCCTAGGTGAGGACAGTGCTGGATCCCTGGACTGGTAAGTTCATGTTTATTAAAGCAGGGGGCCAACTATCTATCGTTTTTTTTTTTTTTTTGAGTTCATTCACAAACTTTTCTTCTCAGCATTACATACTCACATATTGTGTGTAATATGTCCGCCTGTGTCAGATTTCGTCGGAAAGAATAACTTATATTATTCACTGCTGGCGGTTTCCATCTTCATTGTGGGCATTTGAAGCCCACAAGCATTTATTTCCTGGATGTGGTGAATGCTGTGCTCCCAGCATTCACCACTCATTCCGGCACATGCTCAGTGGCATCCTGGGAAAGCCTAAGACTAGCTCCCAGGAGTCTGGGAGAGGCTAGAAACACGCCTACTCCCACGGGAGGAGAACCAGGAAGTGCAAAGAATAGAAAAATAAAAGGTAATTACGGCGATTTAAATTTTTTTAAATGGCATGTCAGCATCTAGGCAAGGAAGAGAATACATACAGATATTGTTCAAAATTTGGGTGGAACTCCGCTTTAAAAGTCAGCAACAGCTACAGTATTTGTGGCTGCTGACTTTAAAATCCTAATTTTTATATGCCACATTTGGGGGGGGGGGGGTACCTAATTTTGACAGGTACCAGCTCCCACTTCTGATCGAGCCGCCTAGGCGGCTCAAGCGGAAGTTCTCCTCTCTCCTTGCAATTTTCAGGGACATGTTACAGGAAAATGAGTGGAACTCCGCTTTAAGCAAAAAAAAAAAAAAAAAAAAAAAAAAAACCCCAGCGGTGATTAACGTGGAACTTCAGTCATTTTTTTCATCTTTCCATCAATTAAATCAAATCTCTCCACTCACCTCACCACTTTACGGTCTTTCGGCATCGCTGCACGCCGCACCTCACAACCCACAAGGTCGGACTTTCCTGGCCTTCTCTGGCCTGGACCCCCCGTTTGAGCATACATCTCTACTGCCCCCAGACAGCCTTTTAACCCCCAATCCACCCTCCCCTCTTGGGGCACCGGAACCCTCATGGAGATTGGATGGCATCTTATCTGGGACGCTATATAGGATCACTGCATCTGCTCACCGGGTCGGACTCAACCCTCCCCCCCTCAACAAGACCCACAGTCTCCTGCCTGCATAGGCCTTGTTTTTGGCCCCCTCCAGACATACCTCCTGGTTTGCTGATTCCAATCAGACACCCCTGAGGAAGAGTTCATCTCGAAACGCGTCGGGTACTCTCTATGTGTGTCCCACACATACCGGAGTTCTATGATTGTGAATCTTCTGCATATTGTATTGCTATGTTTCATGTTTGTATCCTGTACTCCATGCCAACTTCATTGTTGTACCCTAGATCTACTTGTATCCATACCTTAATAAATACCTTACCCTTGCAATCAACCTATACTTTCTACACTCCTTATTATACTCTATTACTCACAAGTAGGTGTCCCCTTTAAAGTCCCGTAAGAGGATCCAATTTCCATTTCTCTCTATTAAATCTTCTGCCCTTGTTGTTTTAACTTTGGATAGTAACATTTTTTTTTCTGCCAGTAAATACCTTATACAGCCCACTTCCTGTTTCTTGTCTGGTCATTAGCCTAGGCGTATGACATCATGCACAGCTCTCTCTCTCACTCTCCAGGAAGGGAGGGGGGGGTGAGTCATAAGAGGGCCAATGAGAGCTGCAGAGCTGGAGGTATGTGTCTGTGTAAATCCGGGAAGTGAACAGGCAGCAGCTTCGGCTGCCCACAGTTAAAATGGTTGCAGCCAGACTCAGTGGATGGGAGATTTCTGCAGCATATGTGTCAAGTACAGAATCACAGTATATATAAAATAATATGCAAAGTGGTTGGAGGGAAGCTTCAGAATGGCAAAGATATTTTTATTACAAATTATGTGAGCAGGCTGCAGTTGCTCTTTAAATACCACCGATGGAAAGCTCTATTTGTGTGAATTTTTTGTTTTTTTTTGTTATATATGGGTACAGCGTTGCATGACCGCGCAATTGTCATTCAAAGTGCGACAGCGCTGAAATCTGGCCTGGGCAGGAAGGGGGGTAAAAGTGTCTGGTATTGAAGTGGTTAAGAGTCAATCTAATGATCAACTTCTTATCAATGGGCTTGTTAGAAAATGTTTCCTTGATCCGCGCTTGCAGCCAATCAGCTACAACGCTGATCAGTGTATTCTGATGGCAGGGGAGTCCCGCTGTCAGAATACAATCACACAGTGGGGAGGATTTCAGCATCCATCCCAAATGTGTGGATGGGGGAATTGGTTCAGTTTTTTTTTTTTTTTTTTCCATTGAGCCTGCAAAAAAAAAAAAAAAAAGCTACAGGAGGGAAGCAGAAACAAGACCAGTCCCCCTTCACAAGCAGAGAGGTCAGCAGTGAGTGGTCTTTATTACAGGAAGTCCCTGCACAGAGGGAAAGTCTCACACTGGATGACTGCACAGATCTGGAAAAAATGCACAAAAAGCACACCACAAATCTAATACGACTTTAACCACTTGCCGACCGCTGCATGCCAATATACGTCGGCACAATGGCAGCGTAGCTGTATGTCCCCTTTAATTAGCGGGCAAGTGCGCACGCCGCGTACAGCATGACCGTGCCCATGGGGCCCGCGGACTCGACCCGCGGACTCCCAAGGGATTCTAAATGGACAAATCCATCATGTAATAGCCAAAAGGGGAAAAAACAAATACAGAAATGTTGGAGAATAAACCCAAAAAGACATTCCAACAGGAAGCACCCCTTTGGCTATTACATGATGGATTTGTCCATGTAGAATCCCTATACGGCTAATTATCTATTTTACTCACTTTACGTTGTTTACATTTATCACCGCCATACATGAACATCTATTTAAAGCGTGGTTCCACTCAAATTTTTAACTTAATCTTACCCCCTTCAGTTAATTGCATAGATGTTCAAATGCCACACAAAATTTTTTTTATCGCTGTAATTACCTTTATATTGTACTTTATTGTGGCACTTCCTGTCTCTCCTCCCATGGGAGTAGGCGGGTTTATTGCCTTTCCCCGGCGCCGCACTGTCTCCTGGGAGCTTAGTGTCAGGCTTCCCAAGATTCAGTGCGGAAACAATGACCATGCGCGTGAACAAGCTGTGAATGAACAGCATTCACCGCATCCCGGAAATCAATGCTTGTGGGCTTCACATGCCCACAAGAAAGATGGAAACAGCCAGCATCATATTTTTTAAGTTATTCTTCAGTACAAAAACAGACAGAGGCGGAAATATTACACCCAAACTGTGAGTGTTATTTTGGGATTCGCAAAGTGTCTCAATGACCTAAAAAAAAAAAAAAAAAAAGATTGGTCGCCGGACTCCCGCTTTAAGTTGTTGGTTAACCACAAGAAAATGGCCGCCACCGGCACTTATAGACCACCAACAAAATGGCCGCGGTGTTAGATTAGAGCGGACCACAAGAAAATGGCCGCCGTACAACTTCCGGTCTGACGATATATAAGGAATATCTCTGTAGCCAATCCGGTTCCCCAGATGAAGTCACGAGGCGTGATGTAACGCGTAGGGAGTGGCCGTGAGCAGACGCAGACGTCACGTGAGAAGGCGGTCTGAACGCCGTTCCATCTGTTTTTCTGCCTGTTTTTAATGTTTTTAATGTAAGAGTCCAATCTGCAGCACTTTAATAAATACATTTTAGTTCACCCTAATATACTACACCATTGGAGGCTTGTTTTTTCTTCTCTTTATTACTATATCATTCATACTTCACTGGAGTATATTGGGACAGCCATATGAATGCTAATAGGAACTGAGAAGAAACCGCTAGAGCCATGGTTATTGGATGAGAACTAATTTGGGCCCCATTTCGATGCTGTACAAAGATCAACATACCTGGTGTCCCTTAGCGATGCTTGTTTCTACATACATATAAGGTGAGAGTTCTGAGAGACTGGTGTCATTAGGAGACCATCTGTGAAGACATCCATGAACTTTTTTCGGCTTTTTTATTGTTACACTTAGTCACCTTTATATTTATTCATCCACCTTTTGAACTTTGCTCTCCTGGAATCACGATTTAAGATTCTTATTTTCACCTCCCGGATAGAGAGAACTTTGCAGAGCACTTTCTATTCATCAACACTTCATTTTTGATACTGTTTTTTTTTTAGCAATACAGTGCACTTTACTTATATGCCCTTTATACATGTTTTAAGAATTGTTTGTTATTTTATATTGTTGTGTGTGATTTATATATGATTGCACGAGATCACTTTTTATTTTTTATTGTTTATTTGTGTAGTGTGAACACTTCTAGATTTTGCTGCTGTCTGTATAGATATTATCACACATTCTTCACTTTTTAGACATTTACTGCATTTACTCAGAGTAGAGCGAAGGACACTTCCACTTATAACTTTTGCGCAAACCAATCAATATACGCTTATTGCGATATTTTTTTTTTTACCAAAAATATGTAGAAGAATACATATCAGCCTAAACTGAGAAAGAAATTTTTTTTTATATATATATATATATATATATTTTTTTTTGGGGGGATATTTATTATAACAAAAAGTAAAAAATATTGCTTGTTTTTTTTTTTTTCAAAATTGTTGGTCTTTATTTGTTTATAGCGCAAAAAATAAAAAAACGCAGAGGCGATCAAATACCACCAAAAGAAAGCTCTATTTGTGGGGAATAAAAGACATCAATTTTGTTTGGTCGCAACGGCGCACAATTGTCAGTTAAAGCGACGCAGTGCCGAATCGCAAAAAAAAGTGCTCTGGTCAGGAAAGGGGGTAAAATCCTCCGGCGCTGAAGCGGTTAAGCCAGCAGCCATGCAGTATAGCTCTTGCATTTGTCGTTTCTGAATAATAGATTTCCTTTTAACACTCTTACAATCAGGAGAACTAGACGAGCTTTGAAGTTGTGAACGCTTCCTTTTGTCAGATGCCGACCGACGGCGTCGTGCATTTTAGGTGACTGGCTCTAGAGAGAATCTGGTAACTGCGCCACCTAGTGGCAAATTTGTGCACTTTTTTTTTTTTTTTTATTTATCCTTCTAGCACGTTGCCATGGCAATACTATTAATTTAGGATTTAGTTACTCTGTCTGCCTTTTAATGTGCTTGACATGAATGAGAATATATGTTCTTTCCCAGCGGCCAACACCATTTTTTTTTTTTTTCTTGTCTCCGTACATATTTAAGGGAATATTTCACAGTGAAATTCATTAACCATAGGGTTAGCACATCACAAATGATATACACTCACCGGCCACTTTATTATGTAGTACCGGGTTGGACCAACCCTTTTACCTTCATTCTTCGTGGCATAAATTTAACAAGGTGTTGGAAACGTTCCTCAGAGATTTTGCTCCATAGTGACATGATAACATCACGCCGTTGGTGCAGATTTGTCGGCTGCACATCCATTGTGGTGAGTGTGGAGGCCATTGGAGTACAGGGACCTCATTGTCCAGTGGTGAGATGATTGGAGCTTTGTGACATGGAGCATTATCCTGCTGGAAGGAGCCATCAGAAGATGGGGACACTGTAGTCATAAAGGGATGGACATGGTCAGCAACAATACTCAGGTAGGCCGTTGGCATTTAACCACCTCCGGACCGGCTCACGCCGATATACGGCGGCACTTTGAAGAGGAATATCGTTGTTGTGGCAGCAACTAGCTACCGTAACCCCGGTATCCTCATCTTCAGTGAGCGGTCCGGTTTCAGATAAAAGTGGTCTCTGCGGCGGATTCGCCGCAAGATCACTTTTATCGGTGGTGGGAGAGGAGACCCCCAACTCCCGCCGCGCTTCGGGGGCCCTCCGCCACTTTTCAGAGCCGTCGGTAGCGGCGGAGGCGATCGGATCCTTCTCCATGTGTGGCATGGAGCTGAGTGAGGAGAAGATGGCCCCCACCCGTCTCCATACCATTGCAGGGCGGAAGCGACGTCAAAACGTCGCTTCCGCCCTCCTAGATTGTAAGCTCTAACGAGCAGGGCTCTCTGATTCCCCCCTGTATTGAATTGTAAGTGTACTGTCTGCCCTAATGTTGTAAAGCGCTGCGTAAACTGTCGGCGCTTTATAAATCCTGTATAATAATAATAATAGCTCTTAAAAGGACATTTTTATTTAATTTTTTTTCTTCAAATTACTTTTTTTTTTTTTTTTTCAAATTCCTTTTTTTTATTTTTTTTCAAATTCCTTTTTTTTTTTTTTTTTTTTTTAACTTTTTTTTTTATTGCATTTTAGTGTAAATATGAGATCTGAAGTCTTTTTGATCCCGGATCTCATATTTAAGAGGTCCTGCCATGCTTTTTTTCCTATTACAAGGGATGTTTACATTCCATGTAATAGGAATAAAAGTGACAACATGTTTTTTTTTTTTTTTTTAAAAAGAATAGTGTAAAAATAAAACGTAAAATAAATAAGACATTTTTTTTTTAAATGCACCCCGTCCCGCCGAGCTCGCGCGCATAAGCGAACGCATACGTGAGTAGCGCCCGCATATGAAAACGGTGTTCAAACCACACATGTGAGGCATCGCCGCGATCGTTAGAGCGAAAGCAATAATTCTAGCCCTCTAGACTTCCTCTGTAACTCAAAACATGCAACCTGTACAATTTTTTTAAACGTCGCCTATGGAGATTTTTAAGGGTAAATCTTTGTCGCCATTCCACGGGCGGGCACAATTTTGAAGGCGTGACATGTTGCGTAGCAATTTACTCGGCGTAACATTATCTTTCACAATATAAGAAAAAATTGGTTAACTTTACTGTTGTCTTGTTTTTTAATTAAAAAAAGTTTTTTTTTTTTCTGAAAAAAGTGCGCTTGTAAGACCGCTGCTCAAATACGGTGTGACAGAATGTATTTCAATGACCGCCATTGTATTCTCTAGGGTGTTAGAAGTAATTTTCTAGCAAGAAAAAAAATGATTTTAACTTGTAAACAACAAATCACAGAAAGAGGCTCAGTCGTTAAGTGTTTAAACGATGCTCAATTGGTACTAAGGGGCCCAAAGTGTGCCAAGAAAATATCCTCCCCACCATTACACCCCCACCACCAGCCTGAACCGGTGATACAAGGCAGGATGGATCCATGATTTCATGTTGTTTACACCAAATTCTGACCCGACCATCTGAATGTCGCAGGTGAAATCTCATCAGACCAGGCAACGTTTTTCCAATTTTCTATTGTCCAATTTTGGTGATCCTGTGTGAATTGCAGCCTCAGTTTCCTGTTCTTAGGTGACAGGAGTGGCACCCGGTGTGGTCTTCTGCTGCTGTGTTCGATGTGTTGTACATTCAGAGATGGTATTCTGCATACCTTGGGTGTAACGAGTGATTATTTGAGTTACTGTTGCCTTTCTATCATCTCGAACCAGTCTGCCCATTCTCCTCTGACATCAACAAGGCATTTTCCTCCACACAACTGCCGCTCACTGGATATTTTCTCTTTTTCGGACCATTCTCTGTAAACCCGAGAGATGGTTGTGCATGAAAATCTCAGAAATACCCAGACCAGCCCGTCTGGCACCAACAACCATGCTACATTCAAAGCCACCTAAATCCCCTTTCTTCCCCATTCTTCTGCTCGGTTGGAACTTCAGCAAGTTGTCTTCACCACATCTAGACGCCTAATTGCATTGAGTTGCTGCCATGTGATTGGCTGATTACCAATTTGTGTTTGCAAGAAATTGAACAGGTGTACCTAATAAGTGGCCAGGCAGTGTGTGTATATATATATATATATATATATATATATATATATATATATATATATACCTATCCATTGATTCCAATTATGTTTGGGTGTTTAAAGAATAAATGTCCCTATGCCCTGATCTAATCCCACCACCAGATCCCACCCTCCCCCGCTACAGAGGTACAGTATCTCACAAAAGTGAGTACGCCCCTCATATTTTTGAAAATATTTTATTATCCCTTTTCATGTGACAACACTGAAGAAATGACACTTTGCTACAATGTAAAGTAGTGAGTGTACAGCTTGTATAAGACCCCTTTCACACTGCGGGCGCTTTTCAGGCGCTACATCGCTGAAAAAAGCAGTTCCATGCACTCCAGTGTGAAAGGCCGAGGGTGCGCTGGCAGGGCGAATACTTTTAGCGCTGCTTTACCGCTGACACCCTAGGCGGCTCAGTGTGATCTCTTTGCTCTCTTTGCTACAATGTAAAGTAGTGAGCGTACAGCTTGTATAACACTGTAAATTTGCTGTCCCCTCAAAATAACTCAACACACAGCCATTAATGTCTAAACCGCTGGCAACAAAAGTGAGTACACCCCTAAGGGAAAATGTCCAAATTGGGCCCAATTAGCCATTTTCCCTCCCCGGTGTCATGTGACTCGTTAGTGTTACAAGGTTGCAGGTGTGAATGGGGAGCAGGTGTGTTAAATTCGGTGTTATCGCTCTCACTCTCTCATACTGGTCACTGGAAGTTCAACATGGCACCTCATGGCAAAGAACTCTCTGAGGATCTGAAAAAAAGAATTGTTGCTCTACATAAAGATGGCCTAGGCTATAAGAAGATTGCCGAGACCCTGAAAATGAACTGCAGCACGGTGGCCAAGACCATATAGCGGTTTAACAGGACAGGTTCTACTCAGAACAGGCCTCGCCATGGTTGACCAAAGAAGTTGGGTGCACGTGCTCAGCGTCATATCCAGAGGTTGTCTTTGGGAAATAGACGTATGAGTGCTGCCAGCATTGCTGCAGATGTTGAAGGGGTGGGGGGTCAGCCTGTCAGTGCTCAGACCATACGCCGCACACTGCATCAAATTGGTCTGCATGGCTGTCATCCCAGCCCTCTTCTAAAGATGATGCACGAGAGCCTGCAAACCGTTTGCTGAAGACAAGCAGACTAAGGACATGGATTACTGGAACCATGTCCGGTGGTCTGATGAGACCAAGATAAACTTATTTGGATCAGATGGTGTGAAGCGTGTGTAGAGGCAACCAGGTGAGAAGTACAAAGACAAGTGTGTCTTGTCTACAGTCAAGCATGGTGGTGGGAGTGTCATGGTCTGGGGCTGCATGAGTGCTTCCGGCACTGGGGAGCTACAGATCATTGAGGGAACCATGAATGCCAACATGTACTGTGACATACTGAAGCAGAGCATGATCTCCTCCCTTCAGAGACTGGGCCGCAGGGCAGTATTCCAACATGATTACGACCCCAAACACACCTCCAAGCTGACCACTGCCTTGCTAAAGAAGCTGAGGGTAAAGGTGATGGACTGGTCAAGCATGTCTCCAGAACTAAACCCCATTGAGCATCTGTGGGGCATCTTCAAATGGAAGGTGGAGAATCGCAAGGTCTCTAACATCCACCAGCTCTGTGATGTCGTCATGGAGGAGTGGAAGAGGACTCCAGTGGTAACCTGTGAAGCTCTGGTGAACTCCATGCCCAAGAGGGTTAAGGCAGTGCTGGAAAATAATGGTTCGCACACAAAATATTGACACTTTGGGCCCAATTTGGACATTTTCACTTAGGGGTGTACTCACTTTTGTTGCCAGCGGTTTAGACATTAATGGCTGTGTGTTGAGTTATTTTGAGGGGGCAGAAAATTTACACTGTTATACAAGCTGTACACTCACTACTTTACATTGTAGCAAAGTGTCATTTCTTCAGTGTTGTCACATGAAAAGATAGAATAAAATAATTACAAAAAAATGTGAGGGGTGTACTTACTTTTGTGCAATACGGTATACTAACCAAGATCCTATGTCTCTGGCCTCCAGGTGATGTTAATTGCACCACAAGTCTTCTCTCTCTCTCTTAGATGCTCTCTCTCTGTGCAGTAGTGCCCTATAGACTTCTATGGGACTTCTTTTGCCTTCACCTCCTGGCATTGGACGTCGGTAAGTATGCACCTGTGGAGGGGGAGGCAAAAAGAATAAGCGCACTGTTTTGTCCCACCTATATGTATATCTTAATTGTACGGTGCAGGGTATGCATACACCCTACAATACTCTTGCTATTTTAATTTGCAGCAAGTAGCACATGGAAGAGCGACACGCATGTTAAAAATTCCCGGCTCACTTACCAGCCAGCGTGCAACAAACAGAATTGTCCTAACAGTTCGCGTTAAAACCAGGGGTTTCGTTTGCACACATTTGCAAATATATGCACACGTTGCATGGCCAGTTATAGGTTAGGGTGGTGCCCTTTTGTTTGTACTGTTAGTGAATTACTGAGGGTACGCACTGGAAACCTTCGCTGCCATTGTGCTATTGCTGGGTGCACTATTCACGCATGCGCAGTAGGAAACTGGCTGTGAAGCTGGAAGGCTTCACTGCCCTTTTCCCTTACCTAAGGTGTAGGGGTTGGCAAGAAGCAGCTCTAGTGCTGACATCATTGGATCCTGGGACAGTGCCTTAAAAAAGTATTCATACCCCTTGAAATTTTCCACATTTTATCATGTAACAACCAAAAACGTAAACCTATTTTACGGAAGTGATATTGGTGTCTACATCACCAATAAAAACAAAGGTAATACATATAGAAACGTTGACTGTTATGGCGTTCTTGATGATGTTCCTATGTACCCAACGCATTTCGGGACACAATGAGTCCCTTCATCAGGGGGATTTTTAACATGGAAGATCACACACAGTATTATTCTATAAGAGAGAGAGAGAGAGGAGCGGCGCCACTCTACAGTATGTCAGTGAAAATTCAAAGTTTAATAAAAGTAAGATCAACTCACATTTTGGTGAGATATATTGTGCATGACATAAGTAGCTCG
The DNA here is from genome assembly GCF_042186555.1 of Aquarana catesbeiana. Lineage (NCBI taxonomy): Eukaryota > Metazoa > Chordata > Amphibia > Anura > Ranidae > Aquarana > Aquarana catesbeiana. The sequence continues at coordinate 29,287,181 of NC_133336.1, read as the reverse complement.
GGCTCCTGTAGTCCAGCTGGGCAGCGGTGGTAGTCAGCAGTACCCGGCGGCTCTGGTGGTTTCCGAGGCTGAAGACGAGCACAAAAGCGGTGATGGACGGGAGGCGTGGTCGAGCTCGCGTTCAGAGCATGCGTGCTTCTTCATCCGGCACATGGAGCAGCCATCTTTGATGTGGGTTTTTATAGGGTTGGAGAGGGGCGGTTCTTGTGACTGCAACTCACAGCTGACCAATGTCCATGCTGGATCTTCTGCTGGTCACTTGTTGCAGATGATTGGGTACTAGTGCTGGCATTAATGGTGATGTTGCACGTTGTTAACATGTTTGAGTTCATTAGTAGGATAATTATATTGGGATCAAATTGGGGAATATAAAAGGCATAAAATTAATATAATGAAATCGACAAGAAAATGAATGAGTTGGTTGGAAAACTTGTTGATTATTATCAACGTGATTGCTAGTATCATTTTGTCCACCGTGGTATACTTACAAATGGAGTTTGCAGAAACATGACAATGACGGTAAGGGCCTGTAGAAAAATATATATAAAGCATACATATATATATAATAAATTATGTATAAAAATATCCATAAAAATCCACATGAATTATCCAAAAAAAGGTTTATAAATTTTTGTTGCATACATATATCTACACATATATAGTATAATGTGTGTAGATAAGAAACTCAATGACAGCCATATCAATGCATGCGTATGTAAGCACACATATATACAGGGCCGGTGCTACCACTAGGCAAACTAGGCAGCCTCCTAGGGTGCACTGCTGCCTAGGGCGCCCAGCCACTGGTGTTTCTACTCTCTTCTCTCTACAGCAAGCAACTAAGTCTCAGCATCAGCAGGCAGCCACCACTCCGTTCGCACATAGTGTCAGAAGCGCAGCAGTGGCGGAGGACTGTGTCTGTGTCCTGGTTCCTGAATGAATGGAAGCAAGCAAACAATCATTGATAGGCACTTGTAGTCTGCACTGATGGGCGGGCACTGGTAAGTGGCATTTGATGGGCGCTGGTAGGCTGCATTGATGGGCGCTGGTAAGGCTGCATTTGACGGGCACTTGTAGTCTGCATTGATGGGCGGGCACTGGTAGGCTGCACTTGATGGGCGCTGGTGAGGCTGCGTTTGATGGGCACTTGTAGTCTGTATTGATGGGCGGGCACTGGTAAGTGGCATTTGATGGGCGCTGGTAGGCTGCATTGATGGCGCTGGTAAGGCTGCATTTGACGGGCACTTGTAGTCTGCATTGATGGGCGGGCACTGGTAGGCTGCACTTGATGGGCACTGGTGAGGCTGCATTTGATGGGCACTTGTAGTCTGTATTGATGGGCGGGCACTGGTAGGTGGCATTTGATGGGCGCTGGTAGGCTGCATTGATGGGCGCTGGTGAGGCTGCATTTGATGGATGCTGGTTAGGCTGCATTGATGGGCGCTTCATTAAAAAGGTGGGGTATACATGGGCAGGGCAAAGGGGGGTGGAGTCAGAGGTGGAGCCAAGGGGGGCAGCAAAATGAGGTTTCGCCTAGGGTGTCAAAAATCCTTGCACCAGCCCTGCATATATATATATATATATATATATATATGTGTGTGTATGTGTGTGTGTGTGTATATATATATATATATATATATATATATATATATATATATATATATATACACAGATCTGAGTACCAATGCGCACACACATCTGCACAAAGGGATGTAATGTGTTGTATATGAATTTACACATGAATCAGTTTACTTAATTTATTGATAAACACCATAAGATCAATGAAGTAGGGGTAAAGTGGATGCAGTAAATCTGCAGAGAACATTATTTTGAGCACGTAGCACTTTATATATGAACGCATGCACATATTTAAGTGTATTTGTGATAATGTATGTGCACACTTATGGTTGTGGGTGATAACAATTTTTGTGTTGTGAATCATTATCCTGTACAACTAAGTATCGACCTGGCAGTGTGGGGTTTGTTTCTCAAAAGAAGGAGTGTATGTGTGTGTGTGGGGGGGGGGGGGGGGGGGGTATACATGGTGATGAATAATAGATGGAGTGTATCTTCTATATCCTCGTTTTAACCCCCTGGTTAAAGTGATTGTAAGGGTTTGTTTTTTTTTCTTTTTTTTAAATAACAAACATGTCATACTTACCTCGTTTTGCACAGAGTGGCCCCCGAACATCCTCTTCTGGGGTCCCCCGGCAGCTCTCTCGGCTCCCCCCGGCATCAGATAACCCCCTAGGAGAAGCACTCTCCTGGGGGGGGGGGTTACCTTGCGGGCGCGCTCCCGAGTCCAGCATTTGGCGTCCATAGCCACCAAATGTATGACTCTGCCCCGCCCCCCCGGTGCCCGCTTCATTGGATTTGATTGACAGCAGCGGGAGCCAATGGCTGTGCTGCTATCAATCTATCCAATTATGAGCCGGGAACCCCGAGCAGAGAGACGGCACGTCCCTACCGGGTCAAGTTCCAGGCCTCAGGTAAGTAAAACGGGGGGGGGGGGCGGTCACTGCCAGGTGTTTTTTCACCTTGATGCTTAGGATGATTAATTTTGTGCTGGAGGTTGGATTACTGGCAAAGTGCATTCCTGAGAACTGAGTGAGAAGGGTGTTGTATTGTATTTGAGCAGAGGAGAAGAGATATTGTCATTGTGTGTGTTAACAGATTCAATAAACAAACGACTTTCCAAACTACGAATCATTATCACGAATATATATACATATATAAATATCGAATTTCAACAAATACGAACGAAATTATAGCGCATATAATGAATGAATGCGACATGATTCGAGGTTCAGTATAATGAATATTGACACTCTACAGAAATAATTATCCGAAAACTTATTAACGTAAGATAACGAATATAACAGAACGAAATTATGTATTTCAGGAATGACAACGAACCGAAACTAAACAAAATTTTCCGTTGTGCACAAGTCTAGCCGTGACTCTCCCGTGCAGGAGTGAAGTCATCGTGGCTCAGCCGTTCAAAAAGGCCGCAGCCCGTGAACCCTGAAGACTGGTGAAGATGGAAGCTTCTGCTGCAGGCGACAGCGTTGCAAGGTAAATCTTTCATAACGTAAATCTTCTGCAATGTTCGCTACCACTTTAACCACTTGCCTATGGGGCACTTTTACCCTCTTCCTGCCCAGGCCAATTTTCAGATTTCAGTGCCCTCACACTTTGAATGACAATTGCGCAGTCATGCTACACTGTACCCATATGACATTTTTATTATTTTTATTCACACAAAGAGAGCTTTCTTTTGGTGGTATTTAATCACCGCTGAATTCTTTATTTTCTGTTAAACAAACAAAAAAAGACCGAAAATTTGGAAAAAAAAAATGTTTTCATAGTTTTTTATAAAATTTACCAAACAGGTAATTTTTCTCCTTCGTTGATGTGCGCTGATGAGGCTGCACTGATGGGCACTGATGAGGCTGCACTGGTGGGCACTGGTGAAGCTGCACTGGTGGGCACTGGTGAGGCGGCACTGATAGGTGACACCGATGATGAGACACTGATAGGTGGCACTGGTGGACACTGATGAGGTGGCACTGGTGGGCACTGATGAGGCGGCACTGATAGGTGACACTGATGATGAGACACTGATGATGAGACACCGATAGGTGACACCGATGATGAGACACTGATAGGTGACACCGATGATGAGACACTGATAGGTGACACTGATGATGAGACACTGATAGGTGACACCGATGATGAGACACTGATAGGTGACACTGATGATGAGACACTGATAGGTGACACCGATGATGAGACACTGATAGGTGGCACTGGTGGGCACTGATGGACACTGATGAGGCGGCACTGATAGGTGACACTGATGATGAGACACTGATAGGTGACACTGATGATGAGACACCGATAGGTGACACCGATGATGAGACACTGATAGGTGGCACTGGTGGGCACTGATGGACACTGATGAGGCGGCACTGATAGGTGACACTGATGATGAGACACTGATAGGTGACACTGATGATGAGACACCGATAGGTGACACCGATGATGAGACACTGATAGGTGGCACTGATGATGAGACACTGATAGGTGACACTGATGATGAGACACTGATAGGTGACACCGATGATGAGACACTGATAGGTGGCACTGGTGGGCACTGATGGACACTGATGAGGCGGCACTGATGGACACTGATGAGGCGGCACTGATAGGTGACACTGATGATGAGACACTGATAGGTGGCACTGATGGACACTAGTGGTAAATGTTGGGACCGATGTTAACAGAAGCCGGTTATCAGCTTTATTCTTTTCTCCTCACGCTGTCAGCATGAGGAAAAAAAGAGCCGACAACCGGCTTCTGTTTACATTGTGTGATCAGCTGTCATTGGCTGACAGCTGATCACGTGGTAAAGGGCCGCTGTGATTGGCCTTTACCACGATCTGTGAACAGCTGAGTCCGAAAAGCTCAACGATCACAGAGTGTGCCGCCCGTGGGAGGACGTCCATGGATGTCCTCCCAGCCTTGTAAGCCCGAGCTGTAGCCGTCTTTCGGCTCTAGCGCGGGAGGGAAGGGGTTAATAACACCGAAACCTTTTATTTAAGGTGGTATTAAACCCAAAAGAAAACATTTATTATATTGCAACTTACCATTTCTTAGATGTGATGGCTGCATTCGTTTTTCTTTTTTTTTTAAGTTTTATTTCTTCTATTTTCATTTGTCCATCCAGCCAGTAAGTCTGTTGTTTTTTTTTTAAATAACAAGCTCTCCAGCAGAACGTATCAATTACAGAGATGGGACAAACCATTTAACTGGCAGGGGGGTGCTTGCAACAATTAGCTTGATTTATTAATGTAAAAGCTTTATCCTAAAAGGAACAAAACTTCCCTGTAACTGCTTATAAAGTATTAGCTGGAGTATGGCTTTAGCTTGTTAGTGTATTTAAATCTGCTAGTACATCTTTCAATCCCCTCACCCCGGATTAACAATGCTGCTGTCCGAAGGTGTCCCCTGTGCTCCTTCATCCAGAGTGGGGGGGGGGGGGGGCGCTCTTATACAGGAGGTGTGTTACTGTCCAGATCATCAGGTCAAAATAGAGGGGGGAAAAGAAAGCCTAAAAAAGAAAACGAATGCAGGCACCACAGCTAATGATTGATGAGCTGCAATATGCTACAGTTTTGATTTTGAATCAGAAAAGGGCTGGCGACTGGGATGCTCTGAATAAAAGTCCTTTATTGGGGTACACGGGTACAGGCTACGCTGACGCGTTTCGGCTAAGAAGCCTTCATCAAAGCTTCAGTTTTGATTTTGGGTTTAATACGGCTTTAAGACCCTGGGCTTCCTGTTATCTAACCTCGCTGGGAGTTTTTTTTTTTTTTTTTTTGCTCCAGTTACAGAAAATGCTGGACACAAATTGCAGAGCTTGTTGTTCATTATTAAGTGGCCCCAATTAGCAGTTAATTTCTCGTCTGTACGCTCCCATTTCATATCGCAGCTGCTCTCTGGTGGGAAATAAAAAACAAGCAATACAGAAAGGGTACAAATATAATGTGGGGGGAATATAACGCAAGAGTAAAAAGAACCCATTCACAGAACCCACTCCCAGGGTACAATACAATGAGCAGATACAATATCTCACAAAAGTAAGTACACCCCCCACAAAATAAATGTAAATATTTTATTATATCTTTTCATGTTTAGTTATTAATGGCTGTGTGTTGAGTTATTTTGAGGGAACGGCTAATTTTACATTGTTAAGGCCCATACACACGATCGGACTTTTTGACAACAAACATGCAAATGACTTGTTTTAAGGCAACATCCGACTGTGTGTACGCTCCATCGGACAAACTTTTTCGGGTTTTCATCGGACAAATGTTGGCTGTGCGAACAGACAAACTTGGCGGCAACAAAAAGTCCGGCTAGTCCGATCGTGTGTACACAAAAACCACCAAGTACAAACACGCATGCTCAGAACCAATGCCAAAGATCAGACAACAATACAGAAGTTGACCAAAGGGTGGCGCCGGAGAATTGAACTTCCTCTTTTCAAGTGTCGTCAGTACGTTGAAACGTCACTACGTTCGCGTTTGTTGCCTAAAAAGTCCTGCCGTGTGTATGCATACCAAGTTCGCGGCCAACGCCCTTTGGACAGAAATCCGCGGAAAAGTTTGATCAAAGTCCGATCGTGTGTACGAGGGCTTTAGATTGTCTTACTCTTTGACCAACTATGGGAGCAGCCAGCCGTACTGTCGGATCGTTTCTTGGGCGGACCTGTGGAAACGGTAAGCCCGAGAAACACCGGTGAGCGTTCGGACCGGTTTCATGGCTGTTATCTTCAACCATAACCCCGGTAAAACACTTGAAAACCGCAATGTATATATATATATATATATATATATATATATATGTGTTGCGGTTGGCAAGTGGTTAAAGTGTATGTATAGTCAAAAAAAATGTTTGGGTTTTGGACAAAGTAGAGAGGAATTAAACCCCTGTCAAGTTTTGCTGTGTCCCCATTGGGTAGATTCCCCGTCTCTATTTGTCCTGGTGACCATGATCACCGATACAGAAAGTGATGGAACATCCAAAGTTGTACAGCTGTCACCAAAACAAGTGGTAAGAGAAAATCTTCCAGAGGGGACACCTGTTCCAATGACAACTGTCTTGGGCTTAGTTTACAATTGCAGCAGACCTTGCCACCCCATTGACACGCTTCCTTCCAAGAATTCTCCAAGAATTAGCAGCAGAATGGGCCTCCCAGCCTTGCACAGCTGGGCCCTGAGACAGGCAGGATCTTCAGCTAGACTGCCAGGAAGGGCTGGAAGCTCCAAACAATCTATCCACTCCCCAACCACCATCTGGGCACACCTCCCCAGTGATTGGCTGGAGCTACATAAATATTTTAGGCTGCTCATTTGACTCACCCACCTGCTACATTCCTGAAACTTCCAGAAGGCAGGGGGAAGCAATCAAACTCACAGCCTGCAGAGCCCAGAGCAGTCCAAAGTAAGCACATGCTGCTCTGCCGTTTACAGGAGAGACACAGATCTAAATTTGCCTAACCAAAACCTAGGAGCCTATCTGGGAGGGTGCTACATACCGTATATACTCAAGTATAAGCCGACCCGAATATAAGCCAAGGCACCTAATTTTACCACAAAAAAACGTGAAAACTTATTGACTCGAGTATAAGCCTAGGGTGAGAAATGCGCAGCTACTGTAAGTGGAAAAGAGGGTCAGCAATGCCCATTTGCAGCATCACTGTGCCCATTTGAAGCCATAGGTCCCCCGAACTTCAAACTCGGTAGTTAAGGGTTCCTAGATGCCCCCTAGCTGCAGCCAAAATCTGAGGTCTCTGGACCCAAAGGGTTCCGAAATGACATTGCTGCAGATGGACACATTTGACCAACTTTGGGGCCCCGTATCTCGGGGCAACTTGGTGCTAAAAACCCCAAATTTGGTGTGAAAACCCAGTGGAACTAGCACTACAAGATATCAACAGCTGGGGTTCCTAGCAGCAAGTGGCCCCGATATACGGGGCCCCAAATTCGGTTCAGAAAATGTCAAGCACTTTTCTGCAGCAGAGAATGACATTTTCCGAACCGACTTTGGGGCCCCGACTTTGAGACCACTTGAAGCTAGGATATGTTATAGTGCTAGTTCCACTGGGTTTGCACACCAAATTTGGGGTTCCTAGCACCGAGATACGGGGCCCCAAAGTCGGTTCAGAAAATGTCATTCTCTGCTGCAGAAAGGTGCTTGACTCGAGTATAAACCGAGGGGGAGCATTTTCAGCACAGAAAAATGTGCTGAAAAACTCGTATAGTATAGAGTATATTAAAGCTGGACTACTGGAAAGTTGAAGTCCTGTAAATGTTCGTTTAGGTATAGGGCAGTGATGGCGAACCTTGGCACCCCAGATGTTTTGGAAGTACATTTCCCATGATGCTCATGCACTCTGCATTGTAGTTGAGCATCATGGGAAATGAAGCTCCAAAATATCTGGGGTGCCAAGGTTCACCATCACTGGTATAGGGGGTTGTAAAAAGCAGTTTTACTTACCCGATCCTCTGCTCCCAAAGCCTCTTCTCCCCCTATGCGCTTGCAGTCGCATGCCCTCTGATGTCATCAAGACATACACTATATTGGGACACCTGCCTTTACACGCACATGAACTTTAATGGTATCCCCAGTCTTAGTCTGTAGGGTTCAATATTGAGTTGGTCCACCCTTTGCAGCTATAACAGCTTCAACTCTTCTGGGAAGGCCGTCCACAAGGTTTAGGAGTGTGTCTATGGGAATGTTTGACCATTCTTCCAGAAGAGCATTTGTGAGGTCAGACACTGATGTTGGAGGAGAAGGCCTGGCTCGCAGTCTCCGCTCTAATTCATTCCCAAAGGTGTTCTTTTGGGTTGAGATCAGGAACTCTGTGCATGCCAGTCAAGTTCCTGCATCCCAAACTCACTCATCCATGTCTTTATGGACTTTGCCATGTGCACTGGTCCAAATCATTTGGTGGAGGGGGGATTATGGTGTGGGGTTGTTTTTCAGGGGTTGAGCTTGGCCCCTTAGTTCCAGTGAAGGGAGCACTTGAGGCAAGTGGCGGCCCGTCCATAAGGGACGCAGGGGCACCACCCCCCTAATCCATGCACCCGGCTCCTAATCTACATGCAGGGCGCCAGTGAGCCAGTTTGGGGTGGAGGAACTTGACTGGCCTGCACCGAATCCTGACCTCAACCTGATGCAACAGCTTTGGGATGAATTAGTGCGGAGACTGCGAGCCAGGACTTCTCCTCCACATCAGTGCCTGACCTCACAAATGCGCTTTCTGGAAGAATGGTCAAACATTCCCATAGACACACTCCTAAACCTTGTGGACGGCCTTCCCAGAAGAGTTGAAGCTGTTATAGCTGCAAAGGGTGAGCCAACTCAATATTGAACCCTACGGACTAAGACTGGGGATGCCATTAAAGTTCTTGTGCATGACGCATGCAGGCGTCAAATACTTTTGACGATATAGTGTATATAGAGAGAATAGCCCTATACTGGACATGGGAAGGCCCTAGGACTGCTCACTGCCCAAATGCAGGGGAGTAGAGGAGCGCCAACAGATCAAGTAAAAGTGCTTTTTGTGCCCCCTAGACCTAAAAAATGCAAAAAAACTCTTGAAGGGCAGGGACAGCTCAACTGCAAGGTAGCATTTTTGTTCTTTCCAGAGATGGGCTTTAAGTGGGCTTTTAATCAAAGGTGATCTCTGTGGACAATAAAACACAACCATGCAGTGGGGCACTCCCCCGACTTTAAGAGTTAAATGCCTAATTTTTGTACCAGGGCAATGATGGCAAACCTTGGCACCCCAGGTGTTTTGGAATTACATTCCCCATGATGTTCAACTGCACTGCAGAGTACATGAGCAGCATGGGAAATGTAGTTCCAAAACATCTGGGCTGCCAAGGTTCGCCATCACTGGCCTAGGGTATCAAAAAAGCAGTTTTACCTACCTTATTCTATGCTTCCCCAGGCTCCTCCTCTCTGTGCAAGCTGCTTCTCTCCGGCACGCCATCCGTAAGTCGCACTCTGATGTCATTAGGGACAACGTAGAACCAGCAGCCCTGCATTGTAGGTGAGGATGAGGAAGCCCGCCCACCACCTGAAGTGCCGCCTGCTGGAGGGGCCAGGAAAAATGTAAGTAAACCCACTTCAACTCAACATGCTGCGTTCAATTTGCTGCAGCCAAGGCATATGAACAAGCCACAGCCTTTAGGTCAGGGGTCTCCAAACTTTCTAAACAAAGGGCCATTTTATTGTCCTTCAGACTTTAGGGGGCCGGATTGTGTTCAACGGGAGTGGAATTTTTTCTGGCATCATTGGGAGTAAACATCACCACATTTGGTTTTGGGGGAGGAACAGTGCCCCATCCTTGGTGTCATTGGGAGAAATAGTGCCTCATTGTTGGTGTCATTGGGAGAAATGGTGCCCCATTGTTGGTGCCAGTGGTAGAAATGTGTCAGGGCTGGGCTCAGCCCTTCCTTCTCTGAGCTGGCCACTCAGCTGTTGGCTAATTGCCAACTTCTATCTCTCCACAGTTACTCACCTGTTGATGATATCCTGCTTGTCCGTCCTGCCTACTTAAGCCGTCCAGTCCAAAGGAGCTCTGCCTTCGCCTTGGTCAACATCACAAGAAACTATCTCCTGTGATCTTGTTCAAGACTTGCTTTGCTATCATCCCTTCTGGCTCCAGATCCTACTTGCTGTTCCACTACATTGATCCATGACTTCTGGCTTTTCTGACAATCCGTTCCGGTTACTAAACATTGGCTATGTTTTGACTACGTTCGTTCTTTTTACTTTTAATATTAAACAAGTGTGATTTAACTGTACTTCTGACTCAGCCTGATTTCATGGTTTCTGACAAAATGGTGCCCTATTGGTGTCATTGGAAGAAACGGTGCCCCATTGTGGATGTCAGTGGGAGAAATGGGGCCCATTGTTTGTGTCATTGGGAGAAATGGTGCCCCATTGTTGGTGTCATTGGGAGAAATTGTTCCCCATTGTTGGTGTCATTGGGAGAAATGGTGCCCCATTGTGGGTGTCAGTGGGAGAAATGGTGCCCCATTGTGGGTGTCAGTGGGAGAAATGGTGCCCCATTGCTGGTGTCAGTGGGATAAATGGAACCCCATAGTTGGTGTAATTGGGAGGAATAGTGCCCCATCATTGGTGTAATTGGGAAAAATGGTGCCCTATTGTTGGTGTCATTGGGAGGAATAGTGCCCCATCATTGGTGTAATTGGGAAAAATGGTGCCCTATTGTTGGTGTCATTGGGAGGAATAGTGCCCCATCATTGGTGTAATTGGGAAAAATGGTGACCCATTGTTGGTGTCATTGCATTGTGAGGAATAGTGCCCTGTTGTTGGTGTCATGGGGAGAAATGGTGCCCCATTGTTAGTGTCAGTTGGCAGAATAGTATCTGGTATCAGTGAGAAGAATAGTACCCCAAGGGCCAGATAATGGCATGCAAAGGGCCGCAGTTTAGAGACCCCTGCTTTAGGTGAACAGTCGGGGGGCTGGAAGAAAATGCAGCTTATTTTTACTGCCCCCCCCCCCCCCCCCAGCTGCCTGTGTCAAGGAGGCCCAAGGGTAGTTTTCTTTAATTTCTCCCGAAGTTCAGCTTTTAAGAATGAGAGTTAGATTGATGAGAAAAGTATTTTTGCAGCTAGAAAAAAAAAAATATAGGAAAAAATAATAAAAACACGTTTCAAAATGTATATTCCATGCTGTCCTTACCCGACCTGCTGCGTCTGCTAGTGTTACATTGTAACTACATATTTCAAACCGCTTTCCCAGCACACACAGAGGATGCTTTGCAGAATTATAGCCTCCTGTCTTTTTTTCTTTTTTTTTTTTCCTCCTGGATTCCACCATTGTTGTCTGAAAAAAGGGGGGGGAGCCCTGCTTGTACGCTGCTCAGCATCCTTTGAGGAAATTCATTTAAGCAATCAATACCCCTGTGCAGCTGTGGCACTCCACCCCTTCCTCCCCTTCCTCAGCCCAGCAGGGCTATGTATGGGTGCTATGCTGGCTGCTATAGGGCATGCATCTGCTGCAGATGTGGCTGCTGTGACCTCAGCACTGCGGTCAGCTCCTTCCTCCATGCAGCCTGCAGATGACATGGTACCTTCTGCTGAGCAACTAGTATGTGGCTGCTGCTACTTACACCTGCCTGATCAGCCGGATCACAGAGCAATGTGCCAGCAAGATTGCAATCACCGCTGCCTTCACCTAGACATTTAATTTGCATTGATTTCTATTCTTATTTCTTTTTCTCCTTTTTTTACCTCTCCTGACAATGGAGCCAGGACCTCTAAGGCTAAGTGCCAGCACTGAATTTAGCAAAGTGAGAAAAAGGTAGGTGTGCACTTGTGCAGCGGGGCACACACATCCCGTTGACCTCCCCGATGCGTGTGTGAATGGCAGATGGGTGGCACCAGAGGAAAATCAACTGCTTTGCATGGTCTTCCCATTTCATCTTTGCCTACTTATATTCCTAACTGGTTTTGCCTGTAGTGTGCACTGCTGAGTCTGGCTTTTTCCCTTTTTTTTTTTTTTTTTTTTTTGCTGCAGTTGGCAGTGCCCATGTTGGCACCAATGGATGCAGAGAGCCATTCTGGCACTGCCCCCCCTTGGCTATGGGGCTGCAGTGAGATTAGTACAGTGTGTGCCAGGTTCACAGGTTCACCTCCGCGGGGCTTGGTGAGGCTGGTGGTTGGCATAGGCAAGAGGGCAGTTTTGGCCGGAGTGGATTGGCAACTAGGGTGGCTCACGAGTGCTGTAAATTCACCCTTGGAAAGAGTGTGTGATAGACATATACATATATATATATACACATATATACATATATATGTATATGTCTAACAATTTTTAAGTCACTGACTTCACTATGTGTGTGTGTGTGTTTTATATATATATATATATATATATATATATATATATATATATATATATATATATATTTATATATATATATATATATATATATCATTTTTTTTTTCTGACGTCACTGTGTGTGTTTTTTTTATATATATTTATATTTATTTATTAAGTGAAGTACAATTTTACTGACATATCTCACCTTCAAAATTTGACTGCAGTGTATGTGTATATAAGAAAAAATAAATTTATATATATATATATATATATATATATATATATATATATATATATATATTGGACGATTAAATTATTATTCATTTCAAAAAATGTGCCAGAGAAAAAGTGTTCAGATTAGCGTACATACAATTTAGCCAGAAGTGAAGAGTGTCGGCTATGTAACCTCAGAGTAAGATGATTCTACAATTGGTCATATTTCAGCATGGTATGTGAGCGTTGTTGCAGAATCCGGATGCTGTGTCATCCAGAAAAAAAAAGAGAGGAAACAATTCATTATGTGAATTATATAGACAGTAAAATAAAAAAAAAGAGGTTTCATTATAATACATCTGGAATGTATACACACCAGACCCACCAATATTCATCCCCCCCCCCCCCCGTTGATGATAAGACTTCCATGCATTCCATCATTACATATACAGGATGTGTCTTAGGGCTACAAAAACATCCTAATTCTAGCTGCAGTAGATTTGGTGATTTTTTTTTTTTTTTAGATTTTTTCTATTTGTATAAACTCCTTTGCTAATTAATTATTTTTATTTATGTTTTTTTGGTGGGTCTAAAGAGAATGTTTTGGTCCATAGAAACTGACTATAAATGCAGTGATTTGTGTTAAATGGTGCATCCATTAGCTAGCTGTGATTCATTCATTCAAAAAAAAAAAAAAAAATAAGGATCTCATTTTGTTCTTCCTCTCTGTAACATTTTAAAAAAAAATAAAATTCAACAATATATTTATTTTCTTTGATATGATATGAATTTGTCATACATAAATTGAATTTAATTAGTTGATTGAAATTACTTTTTCCAAGCAAGTCATTAGTGTGCTGATTAGATATCCAGGAGAAGGACGTACTATGTGGAATCATGTCTGTTGGTGTGAAATAATAAAACGGTTTTAGAATGTAATAGGGTGGTGCAGTTTGCCTGGTGACAGCTAGGGGTCACTCCTGTGATGGTGGAAGCCAAACTGGCAGCGCTCTGTATTCTGATGCATAATCTGGGTGAATTACATATTTCATTGCATACAGGTACAACCGACTGCTAGCTGTTTAGGGATGAAAAGCCTCAGCATGCCTTGCCAGCATCTGGCACTTGTAGTTCTTCAGGAACAGGAGGTGCATATGGCACGCACCAGTCAGCTTTAGGCGAACGCATAGTGTCTTTTCAGCAAGTATCTGTGTTATTATTGCATGTTTAACTTTTTAACTAATTTTTTATGTGACTTTTAAATTTTACATAGTTATATTTTTATATTTTCTTGTTATTGAATTAAATATAGAGATTTATAGATTGACCACTAGATGGTGCTATATGCTTTATTGCAGTTACTCCCTCATTCTGCTTTACAGCTGTTGAGACTGATAGACTTGCATTGCGAGATGGAGCAGGAAAGCACAATTTTTGTATAGTGCTGCAAAGCTGGAAGCAGAGCCTGCATATGTAATGAGCAAATATGGTCGCCCCATGGACATATATCATTACAAACTATCCATTGAACATATATATATATATATATATATATATATATATATATATATATATATATATATATATTTTTTTTTTTAAAACATTTTTTTTTTTAAAGAAACCTGGTACAAGTGAGCAAAATATCTAACAACCTGACCACTGTATAATACCGATATATACAAAATTAGGAACACAGGTCATAGGGAATACCGGAGATACAAGGAGGGGGGCATAGGCGTGCGCACAGGGTGTGCCAGGTGTGCCTGGGCACACCCTAATCACCCTGTGCTGGGCAGATTCCCCCTGCTGCTTGGCTGCAGAGAAATGGACTGGGGAATCTCTGTGCCCAGTCCCTTTCTTTGTCTCAAAAGTGAAACATCAGGGGCCTGTTTAGACCCCTGATACTTCACCAAAGCCTCCAATGGGGCCCCTAAAAAGATTGTAACAAACAATAATAAAAATGATTGTATAAAAATATTATGAAAAATAATTCAATTGTAAAAATGTAATAAAAAAAGAAACTACTGAACCAACCTCTGCCCTATTGACATCGTCCACTGCTCTACCGATGCTGTCCATTGTCCTACTGCCATATATATTATATATATATATATATATATATATATATATACACGCACAAGTGTGTTAGAGCTTTGGGGTGCACGCCCTAATGCAATAGGCTGCGCCCACCTATGGAGGGGGGGGGGACCAGGATTGGGGTCAGGAACAAGGGCAGCAGATATAAGGCAGCTGCGTCCAGGGTACAGGATGCAAGAGTAGATCAGGAGCAGGATAAATGGCAAACAGTATCTGACTAGCAAAGCAAAGCAAAGCACTGATTTGAAATATAATGTCAGAGAAGGGACTAAATACCTTCCCAGCAGCCAACATTAGGTGGAGACTTATAACTAAAAACTACTAGCTGCTGGAAGACGCCTGCTGATGGACACTGAAATTAAAATTATAAATTACACAACTACGCCCCTTCCTAACCAATGAAACCGCAAAGCTCCTGATTCACTCCCTGGTTATCTCTCACCTCGACTACTGCAACTCCCTCCTCATTGGACTTACCTTTAAATAGACTATCCCCCCTTCAGTCCATCATGAATGCTGCAGCCAGACTCATCCACCTTACAAACCGCTCAGCGTCTGCTACCCCTCTCTGCCAATCCCTCCATTGGCTTCCACACGCCCAACAAATTAAATTCAAAATACTAACAATAAGTCACAAAGCCATCCACAACTCTGCCCCCAGCTACATCACTAGCCTAGTCTCAAAATACCAACCTAATCGCCCTCTCCGTTCCTCCCAAGACCCCCTCTAGCTCCCTCATCGCCTCCTCCCATATCCGTCTCCAGGACTTCTCCCGAGCCTCTCCCATCCTCTGGAATACCCTACCCCAATCTGTCAGACTATCTGCAAAGCTATCTACTTTTAGGCGATCCCTGGAAACCTTTCTCTTCGGAGAAGCCTATCCTGCCTCCATCTAACAACTGTGCTTTTATTTTCTTCATCAGCTCATCCCCCACAGTTATTACCCTTCGTATAACTTGACCCTCCCTCCTAGATTGTAAGCTCTAGTAAGCAGGGTCCTCTGATTCCTCCTGTATCAAATTGTATTGTAATTGTACTGTCTGCCCTAATGTTGTAAAGCGCTGCGCAAACTGTCGGCGCTATATAAATCCTGTATTATAATATTATTAATAATAAGGCCTCATACACACGGATGTTTTAAAAAACAGGCTGTAAAGCTAGTAACAACGCCTGGAAAAAAAGAAGCAATTTTATTAGCGTTTTGATTTGGCGTCAATGCGCGTTTAACGTCGTTAGCGCTAAGGCACATTTTTTTTTTTTTAAAAACATCCCTCTGCTATTTTCCACTCCCAAATTACCCACATAAACATTTTTACAGTTTAAAAATGCTGACGCTAAAAAACGTCGGTATAGCGCTAATGCTCGTTTTTGAGCTTTTTTCGGCGTCAAAACAGCTCTGGCGCTGGAGCCTCAGAACGCGCTGGTCCTTGTTTTTTTTTTGTGGAGCTTAAAAACGACCATGCCTGTTACAGCTCAAAAACGCCATGGTGTGTATGAGCCCGTTGAATAACATGGAGTGGCGTTCTTAAAGCGGGGTGCCACTCAAATTTTTGACTTAATCTTACCCCCTTCAGTTAGATGTTCAAATGCCGCACGAAAACATTTTTTATCGCTGTAATTACCTTTATATTGTACTCTATTGTGGCACTTCCTGTCTCTCCTTCCATGGGAGTAGGCGTGTTTATTGCCTTTCCCCGGCGCCGCACTGTCTCCTGGGAGCTTAGTGTCAGGCTTCCCAAGATTCAGTGCGGAAACAATGATCATGCGCGTGAACAAGCTGTGAATGAACAGTATTCACCGCATCCTGAAAATCAATGCTTGTGGGCTTCACATGCCCACAAGCAAGATGGAAACAGCCAGCATCACATTTTTAAAGTTATTCTTCAGTACGAAAACAGACAGAGGCGGAAATATAATAACCAAACTGTGAGTATTATTTTGGGGTTAGCAAAGTGTCTCAATGACCTTAAAAAAATAAGATTGGTCGCCGGACTCCCGCTTTAAGCAGCAAAAAAAGCTCAAAAAAACTGCTGTTAAAACGTCTGTGTGTATGAGGCCTAACCCTCCGCCCAGGGAACCACAGTGCCACCAGCGGGTGATCCAGGTCCTCACACACCCTCTTTTTTTTTTTTTTTTAAACTTAAAGCGGAGTTCCACGCAAAAATGGAACTTCCGCTTTTCGGAACCCTCCCCCCCTCCGGTGTCACATTTGGCACCTTTCAGGGGGGAGGGGGGTGCAGATACCTGTCTAAGACAGGTATTTGCACCCACTTCCGGCATAGACTCCCATGGGAGTCTACGCCCCTTCCCGTCCCCACCGCGCTGTCTCCTGGGAAACACACAGCTCCCAGGAGAGAGCGGGGACCACTTGGGACGCGCAGCGCGACTCGCGCATGCGCAGTAGGGAACCGGGAAGTGAAGCCGCAACGCTTCACTTCCTGATTCCCTCACCGAGGATGGCGGCGGCAGCTGCCGAGAACCGAGCGGGTTCTCTGCGTCGCCTGCCGACATCGCTGGACCCTGGGACAGGTAAGTGGCCATGTATTAAAAGTTAGCAGCTGCAGTATTTGTAGCTGCTGGCTTTTAATATTTTTTTTGGCGGTGTGGGTGGACCCCCGCTTTAACATTTTTATTAGGTTTTTGACAGAATAATTCCCAACA
The DNA here is from genome assembly GCF_042186555.1 of Aquarana catesbeiana. Classification (NCBI taxonomy): domain Eukaryota; kingdom Metazoa; phylum Chordata; class Amphibia; order Anura; family Ranidae; genus Aquarana; species Aquarana catesbeiana. The sequence continues at coordinate 29,269,782 of NC_133336.1, read as the reverse complement.
AAAATGATTACAATTATTTGGTATTGCTCAGGGCAATACCTTTTTTTCTGAAACAATAGGTGCTGGAACTTAACCACGGCCCCACAAAACCCCTCCCCCTACACACACCCTCCAAATCACATCAAATAGTGGGTGTGTTCAGTCAAATTTCACGAAAACAGTAGGAGGGTCTTAAAGGGGCATTAAATACCAGGATTGCATTACACACAGAGTGCAGAGCTGTCACTTGTAAACACAGAAGCCAGACTTCTGAGTTTACAAGTGATTGTGGTGAGCAGGCACCCCTGAAAACGGTCTGAGCCAGAGGTGGTGGAACTGAGTTCCACCAAGTTCCCCCTGGAAAAAAAGCCCTGGTATTTTTCTTTCAGGGGGAATTGCTTATCATGTTGCATAGATCAATATGTAAGTATTAAGAAATGAATAATAAGAAGTTATAATGGTAACGTACACTATCTGAAATTCGATAACCTACTACCGCCGACCCCAAGTGGGATCAAACTGTAAGGCCCCATTCACGTCTGAGCGTCTTGTAGCTTGAAGCCTGAAGCTTCAAAACGCTGGAGGGGGAAAAAAAATCAAATATTCTCTATGGAGATATTTCATATCTCCACTCCAAAACGCCTGAAGCTAGAAGCTCCAAAACGCCTGAAGCTCAAACAAGTTCTGGAACTTTTTTTTTAGGCAGATTACAGGCGTTTTTCTGCTTTTTACATTGGTGACCTTTTGACCTGTACAAAAACGCGGCAAAAACGCATCAAAAATCACGGCAAAATCGCGCGCCTTTCTGCCTGAAAACGCTACGTTCAGGTGTGAATGGGACCTAAGCGGGTTCTGGTTAGCAAGTACTTAATATATTAGGGATGAGAAGAAGAAGAAGGGTCTTTATGATATTCATTATCTTGGTGTATCATATAACTCTTATTCTTTAGGTATTTAGAGGCTCTCGGGGTTGTTTATCCATGCTTGCCATTTTTTTTTTTAAATTAATGATAGAAAATGTTTTGAATGCTAACATCAATTCGTAAAACAATGTAGCAGCGCTAATAAATGTATAAATATATAAATTGAATAAGTCCAAAAAAACAATATGATGTGTCTGAAGTAAACAGTTGAATGTGACTGGAGACACAATCCAAAAATGCACATATGTGAGTGCTGACCACAAGACCTCTTGACGACAGTGCACCACCACCACATAGATATGGGCTTACCAGAAGGCAAGCTAAAAGGGAGCCACCAGGGTTTAGTATAATGCCCCGTACACACGGTCGGACTTTGTTCGGACATTCCGACAACAAAATTCTAGGATTTTTTCCGACGGATGTTGGCTCAAACTTGTCTTGCATACACACGGTCACACAAAGTTGTCGGAAAATCCGATCGTTTTAAACGCGGTGACGTAAAACATGTACGTCGGGACTATAAACGGGGCAGTGGCCAATAGCTTTCATCTCTTTATTTATTCTGAGCATGCGTGGCACTTTGTCCGTCGGATTTGTGTACACACGATCGGAATTTCCGACAACGGATTTTGTTGTCGGAAAATTTTATCTCCTGCTCTCCAACTTTGTGTGTCGGAAAATCCGATGGAAAATGTCCGATGGAGCCCACACACGGTCGGAATTTCCGACAACACGCTCCGATCGGACATTTTCCATCGGAAAATCCGACCGTGTGTACGGGGCATAAGTATTGCCCAAAAGATAAAGGAGAGAACTCCATAGTGTAGACCAGCCTTTCTCAACCTTTTTAACACAGAGGAACCCTTGAAATAGTTCTCCGGTCTTGAGGAACCCCTGCTAAAAATTTGAACTCTACAACTCAAGATACATTACTGTGATGGTTAGTGAGAGGAATGGTCCTTACACTTGTGGTCATTGGGAAGAATTACCTCCTTACAGATAACTAAACAGATCAATGGTGGCAGTGGGAACTTATCTGAGAGGCGGAAATTTGCCAATGCTGAAGGAACCCCCTAGCAACCTCTGGAGGGAACTCTAGGGTTCCACGGAACCCTGGTTGAGAATCACTGGTGTAGACTGTACCACAATGCGATTTATTAAAATAAATGTAGTACACTTACATTGTGAGGATAAAAACACATATAAAAACGGCCGGCCAGCAAGCGAAACACCTGTCACTGAGAAGCGCGATGACGTCAGTACGTCCACCTCCCAAAAGGATATGTGTTACTATTTTTTTTAGAACAATCTATACATCTAGATTTAATCCTAATAATGCCGTTGCAGGTGTCGGTTCTGTCAGGGCCATCTTTAATATTGATTGGACCCTGGGCAAACATTTTTCTTGCCCAGCCCCCCCAAATCCACTTTTTAGGCAGTATAGGCTCATAGGGCAGCTGCTTTGGGCCCCACAACAATGACTGGGCCTGGGGCAGCTGCCCCTTTTGCCCTGCCTTAAAGACAGCCCTGCCTGTGATATCTGCAATAAAAGACGAAACAGAGTTCCAAAGACTTGATAGGTTCTTGCATGCCCAAAGAGTGTGGTGAAGGTTTCCTACTAGTTCCTTATGCCGCTTACACACGGTCGGGCTTTTCGACAACAAAGGTCCAATGGACTTTTGACTGAGTTACATCGGACTTTCTAATGACCGGACTTGCCTACACACGATCACGCCAAAGTCCGACGGATTTGTACGTGATGACGTACGACCGGACTAAAAAAAGGAAGTTGATAGCCAGTAGCCAATAGCTGCCCTAGCGTCGGTTTTTGTCCGTCGGACTAGCATACAGACGAGCGGATTTTTCGACCGGACTCGAGTCCGTCGGAATGATTTGAAGCATGTTCCAAATCTAAAGTCCGTCAGATTTTCGTCCGAAAAGGTCCGCTGCAGGTCCGATGAAGCCCACACACGGTCGAAAAGTCCGCTCGTGTGTGTATGCTGCATCACATCTCCAGCAGATTGGGGAGGTGGAAAGGGTATATTTTTGATAATCTATAAGGTGTCAGGTACCATCTGTTAAGAATTTCCCTTCCGCTATGTTCTTGAAGTGTGATGGTCGGCATTTATATCTTTGGTAGCCTTGTTTGGTTAACTCTTTTGCTGATTGACGTATTTTACAATAATCTATTATTCTTGAAGGCTATTTTAGTGTACAAATTTTCCCTTTTTGGTTTTAGATGTTTCCATGCTATTAGTCGATTTAATAGAAAGGAGGTTTGGTATCATTACTTTTTTGGGTATTACGTGTTTTGCCGTAGAAAGGGCGAATAGATCATGGCCTGTAGTGGTTTCTTTTTCAATATCTAACCCTAATTTATGATTAGGAGAGGTAAACCAAAATTGAATTTGGTCTAATATCGCTGCATAATTTTAATTTTTAATGTCTGGTAGTCCCATTCCTCCTAGGTCAGGGACGCACCGGACCCCCTGCTGTGGGCTGAGGCCACAGCTACCCCTGTTTCCCCGAAAATAAGACCTAGCGTGATTGTCGGTGATGGATGCAATGTAAGCCCTACCCCCTCAAATAAGCGCTAGTTAAAGTCCTTGTAGGTCATATTTTCGGGGGAAACAGGGTAGGGCTTATTTGGGGGGTAGGGCTTATATTGCAGCCATCACCGACAATCACACTAGGTCTTATTTTCGGGGAAACAGGGTAGTGTGAACCCGGCCTTAGACCACAAGTGTAAACTATCCCTTAAAGTGGTTGTAAACCTCAGACATGAAATATGAGCAAAGCATATCCCTCTATAGTGTGTACTTGTCTCCGTTCAGAGCACTAAGTGCCATTTCTGCCTGGTACCTCATTCCTCTGTTATCAGCATGAGTTACTCCTGACAAGTTTTCCTGACACCAACTAAAAAAAAAAATAAAAAGGTGACAGGGGAGGGGCCTCCAGCTTATTGACAGCCTCAGCTCTGTTCCTGTGTGCTGTGTGGAGGGAGGCGTGTCCCTTCCCTCCAATCAGCTCTCTCTGAGCTCCGTGGAATGTAACTTTACCTCCTGCTTTCTGATAGCTCAGACAACATTTATAAATTCTGGACTTTGAACGGATGTAGAGAAGAGAAGACTGCAGATAAACATGATGTAGGGGAATTTGTTTCATCTCTGTGTATCACCTGAGGCTAGTGACTTCACTGAGTATATGTGAGGGTTTACAACCACTTTAAAGCGGAATTTTGCCCTCTGAAAAGAATTCCCTCCAATCCACTCCTCTTCCCCTCCGCTACATGAATAGCCATAGGCAGGCGCACAGGGTGTTCCAGGTGTGCCTAATCTACCCATTTGGTGCAGATTCCTCCTGCTGCGCCCCCCCCGTCTCCTCCCCTTCCCCCCCGCAGAACTGATAGTTTCCCTCCTTTTCTTTCCTGGTGGCTGCTGTGTGGGAAGGGGCCGGTAAATGATCACTCACTGTGTTCATTCATAACTGACACATAGTAAACTGTGTTTACTATGCTTTCGTTTGTGAATGAACAGAAAGCCGCTCAGCACAGAGCACGTCCTATTCATTCGCTGTCCACTGCAGCTGAGGCTGCAGAGAAAGGGAGTAGAGAATGTGTCCTCAGTCCCTTTCTATGTTTCAAAAGTGAGACATCAGGGATCTGTTTAGACCCTTGATATTTCACCAAAGTCCCCCGATGTAAAACCAAAAAATATTAAATAACAAAATTTTTTTTTTTAATCATAAAAAATACTAACACCATCCACTGTCCTACTGACACCAGTCTCTGCCTCACCTACACCAATCTCTGCCCTACTGACACCAGTCTGCCCTACTAACATTGGCCTATGCCCTACTGACACTGTGTGTGTGTGTGTGATATACAGTATCACACAAAAGTAAGTACACCCCTCACATTTTTGTAAATATTTTCTTCTATCTTTTCATGTGACAACACTGAAGAAATGACACTTTGCTACAATGTAAAGTAGTGAGTGTACAGCTTGTATAACAGTGTAAATTTGCTGTCCCCTCAAAATAACTCAACACACAGCCATTAATGTCTAAACCGCTGGCAACAAAAGTGAGTACACCCCTAAGTGAAAATGTCCAAATTGGGCCCAATTAGCCATTTTCCCTCACCGGTGTCATGTGACTCGTTAGTGTTACAAGGTCTCAGGTGTGAATGGGGAGCAGGTGTGTTAAATTTGGTGTTATCGCTCTCACTCTCTCATACTGGTCACTGGAAGTTCAACGTGGCACCTCATAGCAAAGAACTCTCTGAGTATCTGAAAAAAAGAATTGTTGCTCTACATAAAGATGGCCTAGGCTATAAGAAGATTGCCAAGACCCTGAAACTGAGCTGCAGCACGGTGGACATACAAGACCATACAGCGGTTTAACAGGACAGGTTCCACTCAGAACAGGCCTCGCCATGGTTGACCAAAGCAGTTGAGTTGCATCTGCTCAGCGTCATATCCAGAGGTTGTCTTTGGGAAATAGACGTATGAGTGCTGCCAGCTTTACTGCAGAGGTTGAAGGGGTGGGGGGTCAGCCTGTCAGTGCTCAGACCATACGTCACACGCTGCATCAAATTGGCCTGCATGGCTGTCATCCCAGAAGGAAAACTCTTCTAAAGATGATGCACAAGAAAGCCCGCAAACAGTTTGCTGAAGACAAGCAGACTAAGGACATGGATTACTGGAACCATATCCTGTGGTCTGATGAGACCAAGATAAACTTATTTGATTCAGTTGGTATCTCACCAGGTGAGGAGTACAAAGACAAGTGTGTCTTGTCTACAGTCAAGCATGGTGGTGGAGTGTCATGGTCTGGGGCTGTATGAGTGCTGCTGGCACTGGAGAGCTACAGATCATTGAGGGAACCATGAATGCCAACATGTATTGTGACGTACTGAAGCAGAGCCTGATCCCCTATCTTCAGAGACTGGGCCGCAGGGCAGCATTCCAACATTATAACAACCCCAAACACACCTCCAAGACGACCACTGCCTTACTAAAGAAGCTGAGGGTAAAGGTGATGGACTGGCCAAGCATGTCTCCAGACCTAAACCCTATTGACCATCTGTGGGACATCCTCAAACGGAAGGTGGAGGAGCGCAAGGTCTCTAACATCCACCAGCTCTGTGATGTCATCATGGAGGAGTGGAAGAGGACTCCAGTGGCAACCTGTGAAGCTCTGGTGAACTCCATGCCCAAGAGGGTTAAGGCAGTGCTGGAAAATAATGGTGGCCACACAAAATATTGACACTTTGGGCCCAATTTGGACATTTTCACTTAGGGGTGTACTCACTTTTGTTGCCAGCGGTTTAGACATTAATGGCTGTGTGTTGAGTTATTTTGAGGGGACAGCAAATTTACACTGTTATACAAGCTGTACACTCACTACTTTACATTGTAGCAAAGTGTCATTTCTTTAGTGTCGTCACATGAAAAGATAGAAGAAAATATTTACAAAAATGTGAGGGGTGTACTCACTTTTGTGAGATACATAATATACTGTGTGTGTGTGTATATATATATATATATATATATATATATATATATATATATATATATATATACATTGTTTACATATATAAATAGGAAATACAGGCGAAGATCGGCTTTAAGCTGTAGAAGGAAAATTCACTGGAAAATTCCCAGGACATTCGAATGTTGTTCAAAAGTAGTTAAAGATTTCACCGAAAAAAAAACCACATACACTATTAGAACTTTGTATATTCGAGAAAAATTTTCCATCCTGCTCCTTCGAATTTTCTCGTCACTGCGGTCAAAAATTAAAGTAGATTTGACCCCACTAACGGTTAGAAAAACGAACAAATGTTCTTTCAATGAAGAATGTTGAATGAAATTCTACTAATGTATACCCATCTTTTACTGTCTCTGAGCCTTGTGAGGTCACGGAGCCCCAGGCTACCTGCCAGTTTTCTTCCAGCCGCGCACTCGCAATCCTTGCAGAGCAGCTCATTCTCTTATCTGCTGTATGAGCCTGTGCCGGGCCTATTACAGAATGTATAGTGCTGTGTAGATAACTCTAAAGGGGCCGATATCACCGTCCGCCATTGGATTACTGAGCGCTTGGGGAAATGCGGTGTATTTTAGCCGGGAAGCTGACTCCGCTATTTCCTATTTCAGCTTCACGATGAATCAGCAAAGTGATTATGAAGAATAATTGTCACATGAGCAGACAAATGACTCTGAGGAAATGGCATCTACAGCAAATAATAGTGGTGTCACCCTTCCCTCTAATCAAGGTGGCAGAGCTGGGTAAATCACAAGACTGGCTAAGCAGAGTGGCCAATATAAGAGTTCACATATACACTACAGTGCCTTGAAAAAGTATTCACACACCTTGAAATTTTCCACATTTTGTCATGTTACAACCAAAAATGTAAACATATTTTATTGGGATTTTATGTGATAGATCAGGGGTCTTCAAACTTTCTAAAGGAAGGGCCAGTTTGCCGTCCTTCAAACTTTAGGGGGCTACACTGCGGCCAGTGGGAGAAGAAAATGTCCTGGCGACAGAGGCAGTAAACAATGCTTCATGATTGGTATTAGGAGTAATAGTGCCACATTATTAGTGACAATGGGAGGAATAGTGTGCCATCATTCCTGTTAGTAGGAGCAACAGTGCCCCATTGTTGGTGTCAGTGGCAGGAACTATGTCAGCAAGGACCCCAAGGGCTAGATAAAAGCAAGCAAAGGGCCACATCCGACCCCCAGGCCGTAGTTTGGAGAACACTGAGCTAAACCATTCCATTGTAGCTCTGGCTGGATGTTTAGGGTCGTTGTCCTGCTGGAAGGTGAACCTCCTCCCCAGTCTCAAGTCTTTTGCAAACTCTAATGCCCCGTACACACGATCGGGCATTGATTGGACATTGTGACAACAAAATCCATGGAGCTTTTCCAACGGATGTTGGCATAAGCTTGTCTTGCATACACACGGTCACACACAGTTGGTCGGAAATTCCGAACGCCAAGAATGCGGTGACGTACAACAGGTACGACGAGCCGAGAAAAATGACGTTCAATAGCCAGCGCGGCTCTTCTGCTTGATTCCGAGCATGCGTGGAATTTTGTGCGTCGGAATTGTGTACACACGATCGGAATTTACGACAACAGATTTTGTTGTCGGAAAATTTGAGATCCAGATCCCAAATTTTGTGTGACGGAAATTCCGATGGAAAATGTGTGATGGAGCCTACACACGGTGAGAATTTCCAACAAGGTCCTATCACACATTTTACTGTAGGAAAATCCGACCGTGTGTACGGGGGCATAACAGGTTTTCTTGCCCTGTATTTGGCTCCATCCATCTTCCCATCAATTCTGACCAGCTTCCCTGTTCCTGCTGAGGAAAACCATCCCCACAACATGATAAACCTCCTTGTTGCTCTCAGGCCCGGAGGACAGACTGACCGGAGGTTTCAGAGAACAAGGATGGGCGGGAAATGCGAGCAGCCAGGGATCACTCCATGTCACATCATAGATCCGGTGGAAGGAACAGAGCACCTTCTGTCCTCACCCTGAATGAAAACGGGTCTTGCCAGCTGCTGCCCATCATGGACATCCTACTGGCATGCAAAGTACCTTACTGAGCATTACACACACCACTGAGACATAGGGGCACTAGAGAGACTGGAGACAGGGCTAGGGGTCTCTCTCTCTGACCCCTCCTCTCTCTCACCCCCCCATCAGTTCTCTCTCTCTCTCACCCCCTTTCCTTCTCACCACGCAATCACCCTTCTCTCCCTCTCACCCCCTCTCTCTCTCTCTCTCTCACCCCCTCTCCCTCCTCTCTCTCACCCCCCCATCACCCCTCTCTCTCTCCCCCCCTTTTCCTTCTCGCCCCGCCATCACCCTTCTCTCCCTCTCATCCCCCCTCTCTCTCTGTCACCCCCTCTCCCTCTCTCACCCCTCTCCCCCCCTCATCACCCCTCTCTATCTCCCCCTCTCTCTCCCTCTCTCTCTCACCCCCTCTCCTTCTCACCCCATCATCACCCTTCTCTCCCTCTCACCCCCTCTCTCTCTCTCTATCACCCCCCTCTCTCACCCCCTCTCCTTCTCACCCCCCTCATCACCCCTCTATCCCTCTCACCCCCTCTCTCTCTCACTCCCCATCACTTCTCTCTCACACCCTCTCTCTCTGTCACCCCCTCTCCCTCTCTCCCTCCTCTCTCTCTCACCCCCCCATCACCCCTCTCTCTCTCATCCCCTTTCCTTCTCACCCCGCCATCACCCTTCTCTCCCTCTCACCCCCTCTCTCTCTCTGTCACCCCCTCTCCCTCTCTGTCACCCCCTCTCCCTCTCATCACCCCTCTCTCTCTCCCCCCCTCATCACCCCTCTCTCTCTCACCCCCTCTCCTTCTCACCCCATCATCACCCTTCTCTCCCTCTCACCCCCTCTCTCTCTGTCACCCCCCTCTCTCACCCCCTCTCCTTCTCACCCCCCTCATCACCCCTCTATCCCTCTCACCCCCTCTCTCTCTCTGTCACCCCTCTCTCTCTCATCCCCCATCACCCCTCTCTCTCTCTCACCCACTTTCCTTCTCACCCCGCCATCACCACTCTCTCCCTCTCACCCCTCTCTCTCTCTCACTCCCCATCACTTCTCTCTCACACCCTCTCTCTCTGCCACCCCCTCTCCCTGTCTCCCCCCTCTCTCTCTCCCCCCCCCTCATCACCCCTCTCTCTCTTTCACCCCCTTTCCTTCTCACCCCGCCATCACCCCTCTCTCCCTCTCACCCCCTCTCTCTCTCTGTCACCTCCCTCTCACCCCCCATCACCCCTCTCTGTCACCCCTCTGTCTTTCTCACCCCTCTCTCTCTCTCTCTCTCTGTCACCCCCTCTCTTGCGCTCTGTCAACCCCCTCTTTCTCTGTCACCCCCTTTCCCTTTGCCGCACACCTCTTTCCGCGTTCCATGCCACATTTGTCTGTGTTCTGGGAAGGAGGGTATAAATGCATGTGACAACACTCTCCATAGATACAGTACAGTGATTGAGCGTTGTCACCCTAGGGCAGGAAGTGTGCTACTGTCAGGATTACCAGGTGAAAATAAGGGGAAAGAGCCCAACCCCCCCCCCCCCCCCCCCCCCCCCCCACAGCCACCACCTCTAAGAACTGGTAATCTGCAATATGTTACCAGTCCTTTAAGTGGTTATCTGAAGGTGGGAAGTCCCATCCGATTATATAAGAAAGGTTCTTTGAGGTCCTAGGATTATTATGGGACAAAGGTCGGAATTTATTTTCTGCCGTTTGTTCTGCAAATGACCATAAATGTTCCCTTTGTAACGTTTGCAGAAAACAAGAGACGGCACCTTGCTGTCCCTGTCAATGACTCTGTACAATATACAGTATGTATGGATTTTATTATAGCTGTTTATGGTTTTAATGGTACATTCCAGGAATGGGTGCAAATGTTGCCGCGAGGCCGTTACATTTTTTTTTTTAAGCTTGCGCAAAAACCACCAGTATGTGGACCATAAAACAAAACCACACACAAAAAAGTGCACTTAATTTGTGAATGAACAGGAAGCTCTGTACAGGGCCATATTTAACGCAGGGCAAAAAGGGGAGCTGCCCCGGCCCCAGTCATTGTTGTGGGGTCCAAAAGCAGCTGCTCCTTGAGCCTGCACTGCTTGAAAAGAGTTCATAAGTGAATTCGGGGTGAAAATGTTTGCCCAGGGTCCAATCAGTGGCCGCCTGTGCATTGTGAGTGCACGGGCGCCGTCCACCCCCCCCTAACACCGCCGCCACCCTCCCTATCCATGCGCCCGGTCCCTTTCAGGAATTCCTATGGAGGGGTGTTTTTTGAAGCACATGATTAGAGCCAGAGGCTCTAATAGGCTTCAAAAAATGGTGGGCTCGGGCACTGCGTCCTAATTCCACCCAGTTGTGTGACAATAGCGAATGAACTAAATATTCTCCCCGCCAATCAGGAAGCGGGTGTGAGACTTGTTTCCCGATTGGCCAAAACGTCAGGCGATCCTATTGGACACCTGACGTGGAGCAAGGGAGGAAGCTGCTGGAGCCAGGGAGGAAGCCTGCCACCATGGAGCTGCTGCCAGGACCCCACACCCGCTAGCCTGGAGCCGCTGCCCGGACCCCGCACTAGCTAGCCTGGAGCCGCTGCCCACACTCGCTAGCCTGGAGCCACTGCCCGCAACTGCTGCCCGCACCAGCTAGCCTGGAGCTGCTGCCTAGACCCCACACCCGCTAGCCTGGAGCCACTGCCAGCAACCGCTGCCCGCACTAGCTAGCCTGCAGCCGCTGCCCAAACCCGCTAGCCTGGAGCCACTGCCTGCACCCGCTAGCCTGGAGCCGCTGCCCACACCCACTAGCCTGGAGCCACTGCCCGCAACCACTGCCCACACCAGCTAGCCTGGAGCCGCTGCCTAGACCCCGCACCCGCTAGCCTGGAGCCACTGCCCACATCCGTGCTGGATGACAACCCCCATATATCTAGATCTATCTATCCAGGTAAGTGCCGGACAAACCGGCAGAGGTGCGGGGGGGGGGGGGGGGGGTTGTTAGTGCAGCGTCGCTTGGGGGGTTGTTTGCCACCCCCCCCCCCCCCCCGAACAAAAAATCCACCAGCCGCCACTGGGTCCAATCAATATTAAAGACAGCCCTGCTCCTGTCCATTCTCTCTGTGCAGCTGAGGCTGCAGAGATGGAGATTGAGGGCTGTGTCCTCAATCTCCTTGCTCTGTCTCAAAAGGTGGACCATCAGACGTCTGCTCAAACCCCTGATATTTCACCAAAGACCCCCAATGGGGCTCCTAAGAAAAAAAAAATTGTAAAAAATAAAATAGTAAAATAATTAAAATAAAGTAACAAATATTAAAAACTACTGACACCAGTGGCATAACTACCAGGGTTGCAAAGGGCACACTTGCGACCAGGTCCTGGTGTTCTGCCATCAAGCTTGGAGGGAAGGGCCCTTCGTGGTTTCTTGCAGCCCTGAAGGTTCTGGTTACGCCTCTGGCTTGGAATGTACAACTAGGGGACAGATTTAAGGACAGTTTTTTTTTTTTAAAGCACATTAACATACAATGGACCACCCAAGTCTTGAGATCCATTCAACCGTTTGCAAGATGCACTTGGGGTGCCAGTAAAAATTCCCTGGCTTCTGTATGCAGATCACAAAGGCAAACGCAAAGGCAAACGGGAAACGCACACAGAACACACCTTTCCTGCACCATGTTTTGGTGTGGACTGGCCCATGGGTCAAACCATGCTGGATGGCTTTATAGGAGATTGTTCTCCTTTTGCTGCGGTTATCTACCATCCAGCTCCATACATATATTTTGTGGCCTCTTATTCTTACATTAGTAAATGCGAGCAAGCCGCCTCTGTTGCCTTCTGCTTGATAGCCATTGATCTTCTGTGGGGCTTGAGGTCTGGGTTGGGCTGAGACCCGTGTGGTCTGCACCGCTGAGCCATTACCTGTCGGTCTGGATATCCAGTCACGTCTATGTCTTTGATTGCTTCCACTTCCTTATCCCCTGATGAAGACTTTATATAAGTTGAAACGCGTTGGATTGACTTTGTGGATATGCAATTTATTTGAATAATGTCATGTATCCCTGCAGTATATGTATATTGTAGGAATGATGATGATGATGATGATAATGAAGATCAGGACGTGAAGTGTCTAGACCAGTCGATTTTAAACCTGTTGTTCAATTAAAAGTTTTTTTTTTTTTACTTTTTATACACCAATTTAGATACACCCCCCCACCCCACCCCCAACCCCTCTACCACATTCCAGTGCGTCTCCGGTCTCTCCCGTGCAATTGGGGGAGCCGAAGAATGAAACCGCCAGCAGCAAAGGTTTACCATAGAGCTGGCCGTGGACCAGACGGAGGCCGGAAGCGACGCCATGACGTCACCTCCGATGCCGGCGGATGTAAACACTGACTTTTTCTTTTGTAAAGCCTGAGATTGTTTGTTATTTTTTTTTTGTTTCATTTGATTTGTTTCAGGCTTTCCAGCATAGAGGTGAGATGTGGGGACTTATAGACCCCAGATCTCTCCGTAAAGAGGACCTGTCCTGCCCTATTCCTATTACAAGGGATGTTTACATTCCCTGGCCTGCAATAGGAATAAAAGTGATAAAAAATAAATAAAGGGAAAGTATAAAAATAAAAAATAAACAATAAAAAAAAAAAAAAAAAAATTTAAAGTGCCCTCATCCCCTCGTGCTTGCAAGCAGAAGCGAACGCATACATAGGTCGCACCTGCATATGTAAACGGCATTCAAACCACACATGTGAGGTATCGCCCCAAATGTTAGAGCGAGAGAAATAACTCTAGCCCAAGACCTCCTCTGTAACCCTAAACACAGGTAGCCTGGAAAAAAAAAGAATTGTCGCCTATGGAGATTTTTAATTACCGTAGTTTGTCGCCATTTCACAAGTGTACGCAATTTTATTGCATTTACTTGGCGTAACATCATCTTTTATATTATACAAAAAAAATTGGGGTATATATTATGTTTTTTGTTTTTTTTTTTAATTCATGAAAGTGTTTGTTTTTTTTTTCCCCCCCGAAAAAACGCATTTTAAAAATTGCTGTGTAAATACTGTGTGACATAAAAAATTGTAACAACTGCCATTTTATTCGCTAGGGTCTTTGCTAAAAAATATATGTATAAATGTTTGGGAGTTCTAAGTAATTATCGAGCAAAAAAAACACAGATTTTGACATATAAAGGCAGTCCCCGAGTTGCGAACGGGCTAGGGACTGTAGGTTTGTTCTTAAGTCGAATATGTTCGTAAGTCAGAACAGCATGGGCAGAACGGCAGATATGTCGTTTTCCGATGTTCCGTCGAATGTGCCCGCCGTCCCGTTCGTAAGTAGGAGTCGTTCGCAAGTCGGATGATCGTAACTCGGGGACTTCCTGTATGAGAGAGAATTGTCAGAACTGCCTGGTTGGCAAATGGTTGGGGGTTGGGGAGCTCCTGTATGTTTGCCATGAAAAATAAACCCTGCCTATACTGTGCTGGCAGATCCCATTATCAACTGTAAACAAGATGTGCACACAAACAGAAATGAAGGTGTTTATCCCAGTTTGGCTGCAAAAGTGGAATTGCACGCTACATGCGCACAGATGTTTGTAGACATAAAATACACCCTGGTGTAAAAAATTCCCAGCGGTTTCCCGCACCCAAAGTGCCACAGGAGGGACAAAGTACATCCAGTCATAGACATGAATGGCTGTATGTTCCTGCGCTAGTGTACTTCTGTACACTGGCGTTCACCCGCGCATGCGGGCGCGACAAATGCAAACGTTTTGCGACTGGAGAAAACGTTCTACGCAAATTCGCAAGGTAAACATGTGCGTTGCCATTTAAATGAGTACAGGGGTGTACAGCTGTTCACTTCTATGGCCAGTTGTATGCCCCACCTGCAGCATCTTGGGTGCGAAAAAATGCCGCTAATTTTACGCCAGGCGTATTTTATGGCCTAACAAAAAAAAAAAGTTGGCAATTAGCGGATTGTGTCCATGAAGACAGATTAGTTGCAGCCTAATGTCCCATTTTTAGGTTCTAGTTGGAGTGTAATCCTGTAATGGATCTGGGGATGTCTGTAAGTATCCCTCCTGACTTCTCCCTGAAAATAGAAATGCCTTCTTTTTGTTGGTGACATTGGCGGCGTCGCCTGTCACAGTATGGCGTCAGTTGTCTCTAAAATCGTCCGGCTTAAACATATATAGACGGGGCTTTCCCGAACTCTCCCTGACACTCGCTTTTAAAAATATTTTCACTTTTTACAGATTCTCACATGATTTCTATTTACGAAGTCAGTCAACCAAACCTGATCTTTCCACCGGCATCCCATGTGATGAGGCTTTGAAACGGAACGCCGGGTTCTAATTATATTTATTAGGTGAACGATCAAAGAGGAGCCTTTCTGCACTGCTGTTTAACCACTAAGAATTTACCCCCTTAATGACCAAGCCATTTTTTTTCCGATACGGCGCTGGGTTGCTTTAACTGACAATTGCGCAGTCGTGCGATGCTATACCCAAACAAAACTGAGGTCCTTCTTTTCCCACAAATAGAGCTTTCTTTTGGTGGTATTTGATCACCTCTGCGGTTTTTATTTTTTTGCGCTATAAGCAAAAAAAAAGGCAGACAATTTAAAACCCCTCCCCCCCCCCCAATATTTTTTACCTTTTGCTATAACAAATATAATAATATAATAAATATTCCCCCCCCCCCAAAAAAAAGTTCTTCATCAGTTTAGGCCAATGTGTATTCTTCTACATATTTTTGGTAAAAAAAAAAAAAAAAATCCCAATAAGCGTATATTGATTGGCTAGCGTCTACAAAATAGGGGATATATTCAACGCTGTATCCTGGCCTAGGCCGACAAGGCCCAGGCCTAGGGCAGCTCTTTGCAAGGGGGGCAGCACGGAAAGAGTCCCCGCTGGCTTGCGCTACACTGAGCTACTTCCGGTATGTGGGTGGCCAACATTCCGCAACCGTGGGGGGGGGGGGGGCGCCGTTTCTAATTTTGGCTGTCCTGACATCCTGGACTACAAACCTTCCTCACTGTGCTATATGTTTTCTGCTGCACCATTGGCATGGTTATATCTTCTTAGTCCTCTCCATAAAATTATCACAAATTTGTGCTTAAAGTAGAACTATAGGCAACACTTTTTTTTTTTTCATTTTGGATAGAATAAGGGAGGGTTATAGCCCCTGTCAGTTTATTTTTTACCAACCCTGTCCCATTGCAGAGATTTCCCTTCACTTCCTGCCCCATAGCCAAACAGGAAGTGAGAGGAAATCTATGCAAATTAAGGGAATCCATTACCTCCCCCCCCCCCCCCCCCCCGGGCCCTCAGAACTAGTGTCCCCTCTCGAAAAATTCAGGGCGGGTCTTAAACAGCAAGGGGTGTGGCAGCGACAGGAAGGGGTGGGTCATATTTAAATTAGGGGGCGCACAAGTTTAGTCAGGTCTAGGGCAGCACAAAACCTAAATAGACTACTGGATATATTTGTGGCATTATTATTATTATTATTTTTATTTTACTAGTAATGGTGGGAATCAGCGATTTTTAGCGGGACTGCGATATTGCGGCACAGATGGGACACTTTTATAGTCATCAGAGCTAAAAATAGCCACTGTTACTGTATAAATGACACTGGCAGGGAGGGAAGGGGGTTAAACACTAGGGGGCAATCAAGGGGTTAAGCGTGTCCTAGGGAGATGTTTCTAACTGTGGGGGGAGGGGACTGACTGGGAGTACAGAGAGATCGCTGTTCCTGATCATTAGGAACAGCAGATCTCTCTCTACTTCCCTGTCAGAACGGGGATCTGTCTGTTTACATTATTTTTACAAAATGTTTTCATTTTGGATAGAGTAAGGGAGGGTTATAACCCCTGTCAGATTTTTTTTTTTTTTTTTGCCAATATTGTCCCATTGGGGAAATTTCCCTTCACTTCCTGTCCCATAGCCAAAACAGGAAGTGAGAGGAAATCCCTCCAAAGTGATGGAATTCCTGGTTGTCACCAGAACTAGTGTCCCTATTAGAAGATTCCCCCTCTATTCCTGTTTTGGGGGACAACCCCAATTTTGGGCTTTTCTTCCACTTTTAGGTGAAAATGATACACAGGACAAATAAAGAGGGTGAATCTCCCTAAAAGGGGGGGTGGGGGCACTGACAGCAATAAAAACCTACTTTAAACCCCTCCCCACTCTATCTATTTGCTATTAGTTGTACTTAGTGTTACTAAACCCACATCAGAAAAATCAGTCTTTATTTGCAGTAAAGCGTGCTTGTTATACTCACTATGGAACCTAAGGGGCTAATCCTCCGCATTGTGTAAAAAGGCTGTTTGATCCTGTCTTCTCTGATCCTCCCCTTCTTCCACTGTCACAGGAGCGCAGAACTGATTGCTTTGGCTGTACTTCTCCTTTAATGGACTTTGTTTTCTTTTTCACACTCACTATTGAAGGGAACACCCAAATAGCAACTTACAATAACATACATTTTTTTTATTATTACAATACTTAATCCCATGAGTAATAGGGAATAAACTCTGCTATGATGATATTTCATATGTTGTTGCCAGAGGGCAAACCTGGCAGATGTTCATCAGAGGGGTGTAGCAGAGAGTTGGAGAGGAACGACTTTAGGATGTGGACGGATGGTCACAGTCTTGGGTCGGATAAGGCTAATATATAGCATGGGAAAACTAATTAAAAGCCAGGAGTGACCTAAAAATATTCTACAGGTGTACAATGACTATAATTAAAGTGGACGTCCACCCTGGAAAGGGACTTTAGGTCTCTTCATGGGCCATATACTATATACACCGATCAGTCATAACTTCATGACCACCCACCTAATATTGAGTAGGTCCCCCTTTTGCTATCAAAACAGTCCTGACCTGTCGAGGCATGGACACCACTACACCTCTGGTGGTAGGCTGTGGTATCTGGTACCAAGCCTTCAGTTGCAGATTCTTTAAGTGCCGTAAGTTGGCGAGGTGGGGCCTCCATGTTTCAGACCTTGTTTTTCCAGGACATATCCACAGATGCTTGATGTTTTGACATCTGGAGAATTTGGAGGCCAAGTTAATACCTCCAAACTCATTGTTGTGTTCCTCAAACCATTCTTGAACCATTTTTGCAGTGTGGCAAGGCGCATTATCCTTCTGAAAGAGGCCCCTGCCATCAGGAGAGATTGTTTCCATGAAGGGGTGTACTTGATCACCACAATGTTTAGGTAGGTGGTGTCAAAGTAACATCCACAAGAACCCAAGGTTTCCCAGCAGAACATTGCCCAAAGCATCACACATGAATGGCAGGACCCAAGGTTTCCCAGCAGAACATTGCCCAAAGCATCACACTGCCTCTCGCCCATACTGCATCCTGGTGTTATCTCTTCCCCAGGTAAGTGACGCACCTGGCCATCCACATGATGTAAAAGAAAACATGATTCATCAGATCAGGCCACCTTCTTTCATTGCTCTGTGGTCCAGTTTTGATGCTCATATGGCCATTGTAGGTGCTTTTGGCTGGTTGGAATGGGCACCCCTACCAGTCTGCAGCTACATGGCCCCAAATGTTTTTTCTTTCTAAAGAGGAAGTCTGCATGAGCAAGGTATAAGGTAAGTATATATCACCTTTCCATCATCCCCTAGGCAAAATAGCAGTTACCCTTGCAGTAGAGAGAACCTTTTTTTACCCCGGAGTTCATCTTCAAAGATACTTTAATTTTTTAATTAAGGAAGATATGGCCCCCTATTCATTTTTTGCTTTAACTAGTTTTTATAGAGCTACAGTATCATCTACTGTTGGACTGTAGAATACCTTAACAAAGCAGGATAGTATAGGTCAGTGGTTCTCAACCACCAGGCCGTGGTTCTCCGCTAGCCCACAGTCCCCTTCCTCCTGGGCCTCCAGCCAGCTGCAGATCCCCTAACCCCCCACAGTGCCTCCCAACCTCCCATAGTGTCTTGCATCTTCACTCAACCCCCCACAGTGCCCCCCCCCCCCAACCACTGGCATTACCTTCCAGCCCCCTGTAGGGCCTCCTAGGTTGCTGCAGAGCCTCCACCCCCCCCCTATTCCCATAAACCAACCTACAATGGTCCAATATTGCCCCACGGTGGCTTCCAGTCTATCACAATGCCCCTACAAAGCCCCAGCCTGCTGCAGAGAGATATCCACTTACTCCCATCCTCCACAGTTGCCCCCAGCTCGTTACAGAAACCGCATCCCCCTACAGGGCCACCATGTCTGCTGCAGAGTCACCGAAACCCCTCCAGAACCTCCATCCCCTCACAGTGATGCCCAGAACCACCCAGAGCCCTCCGACCCTTCAATACATATTTTGTAGTGCCATATTTGTATTTTGTGAGTATAAACTTTTTGTTTCACTGTTGAGATCTGGAAGGTTTTGAAGAATTTACTTGGCCCAGGTCTCAATAAGTTTGAGAACCCCCTGATATAATGCAGTATGTTCTACAATGGATACTGCTGGGCATTTCTCTAGAAGAATGTACCTCTGAAAATTAACGCCAACCTGAAACATTCATAATTTTGCATCACAGTGATCACTGAAATAGATATGTTCACAGGGACTGGCCCACGTTGTACGCCTGGTAAACGATCAGCGTGTAATCTCGGATAGTGTTTACGCAGACGGTGGTGGCGGCGTGGAAGGATATTTCTTTAAATAACAAGGAGACAGCCTAATAGGGAAGCCAGTCTCTAATTACCGCATTTAATCCAGCCCTGATTATTTATTTATTACTACGGCTAAGTGCCTCCAAGGAAGAGAGGCCGCTGGGAGACCCAGAATTGGCGCCGCCTGGTTGTGCCCCCTCCTCCCGTATCAGCACAGGGATGATCCTCGAAGAAAGCCTGGCTCCTACAACAAGACGGATCGTGTTCCTAAAGGACTGCGGGGGGGGGGGGGGGGGGGGGGGGGGGGGGCAGCCATGTGTCACCACTCAGGATATTTTTTTTTCTAAAACGTGCTCAGGTGACACCGGCGGGGTACAGTAATATTCACAATCAATGGGGACGTTGTAGAATCCTGTTCTGTTCAACCTCATCCAATGCGGGAAAAGAGAATACATCGAATTACTTTTCTTTCTTTCCTCTTTCCTTTCCTTCCTTTTTTTTTTCCTTCTTTTTGCCTCTCTTGATTTCTCCTTTCTTCCTTTTCCTTTCCCTCTTTTCTTTCCTTCCTTTCCTTTTCTTTCCTTTCTCTTCCCTTTCCTATCCTTTCTCTTTCTTCTCATCTCTAATACCCCATACACACGACCGGACTTTCCGACAACAACATTTTGTTCGAAGGTTGTTGGCTCCAACTTGTCTTGCATACACACGGTCACACAAATGTTGGCCAACAATTACGAACGTAGTGACGTACTACGTGGTTTTTCAGCTCTTTAGCGCCACCCTTTGGGCTCCTTCTGCTAATTTCGTGTTAGTAGAAGTTTGGTGAGTGTTGATTCATGCTTTTCTTTTTGCGTTTTTCATTTAGCCAGGGCTTTTTTTCTCAGAGAATAGGTGCTGGAACTCCCACCTACTGAGTCACTTCTTGTCTCTGCCCCCTACCCACCTTCTAGCACCGTCTCATTCAGAGAATACGGAGCCAAGTATGATTATGTCATGCTATGCTAAAGTTATTTGTATGGAAATTGGTAATGATAACGAGAAAAGCAGTACAATAGAAGATCCCCTGCAGCCAGCAGCAATATACCCCCCCCCCCCGGAACAATAGACCCCCCAGCAACATAGGACCCCTGCAACAAAATATCATCCCAGCAACAATAGACCCCGGCAGCAAGACCAGATCTCCCAGTGGCCAGCATCAATAGACTCTCCAGCAGCCAGAAACAATAGACCCCTCCTTTAACAGTAGATCCTTTCCAGCAGCAGTTGACCCCCCAGCTACATAACCTCCCCCAGCAACAATAGATCCCCCACCAGCAACAACAGACCTCCCCAGCAACAATAGATCCCCCACCAGCAACAACAGACCTCCCCAGCAACAATAGATCCCCCACCAGCAACAACAGACCTCCCCAGCAACAATAGATCCCCCACCAGCAACAACAGACCTCCCCAGCAACAATAGATCCCCCACCAGCAACAACAGACCTCCCCAGCAACAATAGATCCCCCACCAGCAACAACAGACCTCCCCAGCAACAATAGATCCCCCACCAGCAACAACAGACCTCCCCAGCAACAATAGATCCCCCACCAGCAACAACAGACCTCCCCAGCAACAATAGGCCACCACACAAAAACAGATCCCCTCCATCAACAATAGATCTCCCAGCAGTCAGCATCGGTAGACACCCCAGCACACCCTAGTACCCCTTGCCATTAGATACATTCAGTGCTTGAGGTGCCGGAACTGCGTTCCCCCCCGTTCCCGCTGAAAAAAAGCCCTGCATTTAGCGCTGTTAATAATATTATTATTGATATCACTTGAAAAAAGTTTGCAATAACTCCATCAGTATCACCAGCAAAGCAGCTTCATTATTATCCCATTAAAGAAGAAGAGAATTGTGCGCTGCATTTCCAGATTTCCTAATTTGCCGCGTCACGAATGTTAATTCTCCATTACGAACGCTAGTTTACAAAGCCACTTCTGCTTCTGAGCATGCGTGAACTTTTGTCCGACGGACTTGTGTA
Organism: Aquarana catesbeiana; assembly: GCF_042186555.1. Classification (NCBI taxonomy): domain Eukaryota; kingdom Metazoa; phylum Chordata; class Amphibia; order Anura; family Ranidae; genus Aquarana; species Aquarana catesbeiana. Next base: position 29,248,675 of record NC_133336.1, on the reverse strand, counting down.
CACAAAATCGAAAAGTCCGACAACAAAAATTTGTTGGCGGAAAATTTGACAACCTGCTAGCCAACATTTGTTGGAGGAAAGTCCGGCAACATATGTTGGATGGAGCGTACACCCGGTCAGACTTTCCGACAACAGGCTCACATCCAACATTTGTTGTCGGAAAATCCGATCGTGTGTACGGGGCATTAGTGTAATATTCAAAATCAATGAGGAGGCTGTAGAATCCTGTTCTGTTCAATCTCTCATCCAGTGCGGGAAAATAGAGTTCATAGAATTACTTTCCTTTCTTTTTTTCCTTCTTTTTGTCTCTCTGGATTTCTTTCTCTTTCTTTCTTTCTTTCTTTCTTTCTTTCTTTCTTTCTTTCTTTCTTTCTTTCTTTCTTTCTTTCTTTCTTTCTTTCTTTCCTTCCTTCCACTCTCTTTTTCTATCTCTCTTTATCTTTCTTCCCATATTTTTTTTTTCCTCTCTCCCCCCTTTTTTTTTCTTGTGCTTTTTTTCTTCCCATCTCTCTTTCTTCCTTTCCCATCCCTTCCTTCCTTCCTTCCTTCCTTCCTTCCTTCCTTCCTTCCTTCCTTCCTTCCTTCCTTCCTTCCTTCCTTCCTTCCTTCCTTCCTTCCTTCCTTTCTCTTCCTCTCTTTCTCTTCCTTTCCCTTCCTTCATTTGTCCTCCTCTCTTCCTTTCCCTTCCTTTCTCTTCCTTTCTTCTTTTCTCTTCCATTCTTCCTTCCTTGCTTTCCTTTCTCTTCCTTCCTACAATGTATACCCGCATAATTTTTATCACGGTGCACACCAATGCATTTTGTTGGTGTGCTTGTGGTAACTGTACTGTAATTGTGCTGTCTCCCCTCTACATTGTAAAGCGCTGCATAAACTGTTGGCGCTATATAAATCATGTATAGTCATAATAATAATTATTTAACCTCTTTGCCGACCATGTAACACATATGTGCAAAAAAGGATTTTATTTTCTCGAAAATCCTGTAAAACACTTACCTAGCTTCCACCTTCAATGTAATGTTGAGGCAGTGACTGGGGAGAGATATGTTGCATATATTACCCTGTACTGTGCTGGCAGATCTCATTATCAGCTATAAACTAGATGTGCAGACTATCAGTCCTGCCAAAGGATTAAAGTGTTACTAAACCCAGTAATATATAAATTAAATAGCTCACCCCCCCCCGCAGTGCCCACAGCTTAAAAATCTTCTTTTTAAATTAAAATAATGCCACTATATACCTTTTTGGCTGATCTGTATACCATGGTCACGTGATAAGCTGCAGGGTTTGCCCAACTGCTGAGTGTTCAGGTAGGAGGAGATTTCCACTATAGCCTGCGTCCTCATGCTGTTATGGGGGGCGGATCATCGATGAATCAAGATGTGACATCCCACCCACTGTGTTCATTTTTTAGTTACTGGGCATGGGGGAGGGAGGGAGGGACTGGGCTGTCATTTAGGATCTGTATACACGCCCACATGTGTGATGTCAATACCATGTGACCTGTAAAAGCTCAGCTCAACAAGGAAATGTTCTCTCCAGCAATAGAGACCAAACTGAGCATGTGCAGCAGTACTACCCTCTCTGTGTCTTATCTGGCCTCTTGTCAAGAGAGACCCTGCAGGAGGGAAGGATCTGTCCATACAGGATCAAACAGCCTTTTTACACAATACAGAGGATTAACCCCTTAAGTTCCGCATTGAGTATAACAAGCATGCTATTCTGCATATACAGACAGATTTTACTGTTGTGGATTTAGTAACAGGCTTGGCTGGCACATTGTAGGTTAATGCACTTAAGAAAAAAAAAGAAACAAAACAATGAAACAACTAGAAAGGTGATAGATATATTTTTTAAATGATTTTAGGTGTGCTGTTTCTCAAAGCAGAGATCCTGGAGAATAAAATAGTAGTAGTTACCATTTTAAATGTCACACAGTATCGGTCAGAAAAATAATATTAAAAGCATTTGTTCTTTTTTTAACCAACATGTTATACTTCCCTGCTCTGTGCAGTGGTTTTGCACAGAGCTGGCCTCTTCTCGTGTCCCCAACGGTGCTCCTGGCCCCTCTTTTCTGTCGAATTCCCCCCCAGAGAAAGCAGCTTGCAATGGGGGCACCCATGCAGGCTCTCTCCTGAGCCACTGCTCTACATGCCCCTTCACACACCTAGACGCGGCTCAGTCCTCATTAGCTCACTTGCTGTGAAAGACAGCCAATGGCTCCCGCTCATGTCTCAGCCAATGAGGAGGGAGAGTCCTTGGAGAGCCGAGGCTATGGTGAACATCGCTGTGTCGGAGGAAGCTCAGGTAAGGGTTGGGGGGTGGGGGGCTGTAGGGGCAGCACACAGAAGGTGGCATAGAATGCATGAAGGTAAAAAAAAAACTTTGGGGTCACAGCAATGCAAACCATTGCACACGTTCTGCTGCACGCCCCCTTCCTGCTGTTTTGGGGCCACCCCCCAGTAGCGGAACACCATGGCCCAGTCGCAAGTGCGACCTTTGCGACCCTGGTAGTTCCGCCACCACTGGAGATATACCGATCAGTCGTAACATTATGGCCACAGACAGGTAAAGTAAATAACATTGTATTAGAGTGCCCCCACTCTGGATGAAGGAGCAACAGAGGCACCTTTGGACAGGAGCACTGTCAGGCTGGGGGGAGGGGAGTGCTAGTTGTACTAGCAGATTTAAATACACTAAACAAATTGAAGCCAAGCTCCAGCTAACACTTTATGAGCAGTTGCAGCAACACAAGGGGGGTTATTTACTAAAGGCAAATCCACTTTGCACTGCGAGTGCAAAGTACGTTTGAAATTGCACTGAAAGTGCACTTGGAAGTACAGTCACTGTAGATCTGAGGGGGACATGCAAGGAAAATAAAAACAGCATTTTAGCTTGCACGTGATTGGATAATAAAATTAGCAGAGCTTCCCCTCATTTCAGATCTACCCCTCAGATTTACAGAGACTGCACTTCCAAGTGCACTTACAGTGCAATTTCAAGTGCACTTTGCACTTGTAGTGCAAATTGGATTTGCCGTTTGGTAAATAACCCCCTTTGTCTTCCTTTTGGGATAAAGATTTTACATAAAAGCTTATCATTGTAAGACCCCCCTCAGCCCCCCCCCTAACATTTATCTGAGGTCCCTCTCTGTCCACGAGTGTGTCAGCCATCCGAGATTCTCCCTCCTGATTGGCCGAGATACAGCAGCGGCGCCATTGGCTCCCGCTGCTGTCAATCAAAGCCCCCTAGCCAATCAGGAGGGAAAGGGGCTGGGCCAGGTCGGGGCTCAGTGATTGAATGAACACAGGGAGCTGTGACTCAGCTTGGGTGCCCCCATAGCAAGCTGCCTGCTGTGGGGCCACTCAACAGGAGGGAGGGGCCCGGAGCACCGAAGAGGGACCCGAGAAGAGGAGGATCGGGGCTGCCCTGTGCAAATCCATTGTAACAGAGGAGGTAAGTATAACATGTTTGTTATTTTTATAGGAAAAAAAAACGAGACTTTACAATCACTTTAACATCAGGGGGTGATCAAAGGGTTGCACTGTGTGCCTAACCTGTACCTGTGTACTGTGTGGGAGGTGCTTGTACTAGGGGAAGGCATAGATCCATGTCCCTGCTTTGCAGAAACACAAGATCACAACCTTCCCTTTTCATAGAATGACGATCTGCCTTGTTTACATAGGCAGATCGCTGCTCTGCCCGTGTCCCGAATGATTGGCGGGTCCAACCACAGCTGGAGCAGGTCGCAAGCAGCTTGCTATGGGGGCACCCGAGCTGAGCTGCTCCGTGTGTCCGTGTGCTCGGCCCTGCCCCCTCTCTCCTCATTGGCTCACTGACTTTGACAGTAGCGGGGGCCAATGGCGCTTCGCTGCTGTCTCGGCCAATAAGGAGGGTGAGTCCTGGACAGCCGAGTCTCTTGTGCAACATCGCTGGATCTAGATGGGGCTCAGGCAAGTATTAGGGGGGGGTTGCACACAGAAGGTTTTCTATCCTAGTGCATAGACGGCATTAAGATAAAAAAACTTTCTGACTTTACAACCACTTTAAGTACCGTAGTTTGTCGCCATTCCACGAGTGTGCACAAAGCATGATGTGTTAGGTATCTATTTACTCGGCGTGGCATCATCTTTCACATTTTACAAAAAAAATGGTGTATATATATATATATATTTTTTAATTCATTAATCTGTTACAGACCCCCCCCCCCCATGCAGATTATTATTATACCTGTATGTGATTTTGTGGACTGGGTCTGGGGTTCGTCATTTTATTCCCTGGGGTCTCTGCTAATTTTTTTTTTTTTTAGCAGAGACCCCAGGGAATAAAATGACGATCATTGCCATTTTTTTTGTCACACGGTATTTGCGAAGCGATCATTTTTTGGGGGGGGGGGTGTAATGTCTGGGGGTTAGAAGTAAATCAGTATTTTTCGCTAGAAATGTACTTATAACCCCCAGACATTACACATTTTTTTTTCTAAAAAAAATGATCGCTTCGCAAATACTGTGTGACATAAAAAAAGTCAATGATCGTCATTTTATTCCCTTGGGTCTCTGCTAAAAAAAAAAAAAAAAAAAAAGATTTTTAGCAGAGACCCCAGGGATTAAAATGACGATCATTGCCATTTTTTTATGTCACACGGTATTTGCGAAGCGATCATTTTTTTTTTGGGGGGGGGGGATGTGTAATGTCTGGGGGTTAGAAGTAAATCAGTATTTTTCGCTAGAAATGTACTTATAACCCCCAGACATTACACATTTTGTCTTCCAAATAAATCGATCGCTTCGCAAATACCGTGTGACATAAAAAATGGTAACGATCGTCATTTTATTTCCTGGGGTCTCTGCTAAAAAAAAAAAAAAAATTTAGCAGAGACCCCAGGGAAAAAAATGACGATCGTTGCCATTTTTTTTATGTCACACGGTATTTGCGAAGTGATCATTTTTGGGGGGGGGGGGGTGTAATGTCTGGGGGTTAGAAGTAAATCAGTATTTTTCGCTAGAAATGTACTTATAACCCCCAGACATTACACATTTGTTTTTCTAAAAAAAATGATCGCTTCGCAAATACTGTGTGACATAAAAAAAGTCAATGATCGTCATTTTATTCCCTTGGGTCTCTGCTAAAAAAAAAAAAAAAAAAAAAGATTTTTAGCAGAGACCCCAGGGATTAAAATGACGATCATTGCCATTTTTTTATGTCACACGGTATTTGCGAAGCGATCATTTTTTTTTGGGGGGGGGGGGATGTGTAATGTCTGGGGGTTAGAAGTAAATCAGTATTTTTCGCTAGAAATGTACTTATAACCCCCAGACATTACACATTTTGTCTTCCAAATAAATTGATCGCTTCGCAAATACCGTGTGACATAAAAAATGGTAACGATCGTCATTTTATTTCCTGGGGTCTCTGCTAAAAAAAAAAAAAAAAAATTTAGCAGAGACCCCAGGGAAAAAAATGACGATCGTTGCCATTTTTTTTATGTCACACGGTATTTGCGAAGTGATCATTTTTTTTGGAAAACAAAAAATGTGTAATGTCTGGGGGTTAGAAGTAAATCAGTATTTTTCGCTAGAAAATTACTTATAACCCCCAGACATTACACATTTTTTGTTTTCCAAAAAAAATGATCACTTCGCAAATACCGTGTGACATAAAAAAATGTCAGCGTTCGTCATTTTATTCCCTGGGGTCTCTGCTAAAAAAAAAAAAAAAAAAAAAAAAAGATTTTTAGCAGAGACCCCAGGGAATAAAATGACGAACGCTGACATTTTTTTATGTCACACATTTTTTGCGAAGCGATCATTTTTTTTTTTGGGAAAAAAAAATGTGTAATGTCTGGGGGTTATGCCGCGTACACACGAGCGCACTTCTCGTCGGACTGAACCCCGAAGGACTTTTTGACGGAGTTCCAACGAAACGGTAACTGCCTACACACAATCACACCAAAGTCCGATCGTTACGAACGTGATGACGTACGACCGGACTAGAATAAGGAAGTTGATAGCCAGTAACCAATAGCTGCCCTAGCGTCGTTTTTGGTCCGTCGGACTAGCATACAGACAAACGGATTTTTCGTTAGGAATCGAGTCCGTCGGAAAGATTTGAAACTTGTTCTATTTCTAAGGTCCGTCAGATTTTTAGACAGAAAACGTTCCGATGAAGCCCACACACGATCAAATTCGTCGGACCTTTGATGCTAAAAAGTCCGGTCGTGTGTACGCGGCATTGGAAGTAAATCAGTATTTTTCGCTAGAAAATTACTTATAACCCCCCCAGACATTACACATTTTTATTTTCCAAAAAAAAAAATACTGTGTAACATACAAAAAAGGCAACGTTCGTCATTTTATTCCCTTTTTTTTTTTTTTTTTTTTTTTAGCAGAGACCCCAGGGAATAAAATGACGAACGTTGTCATTTTCTTAATGTCACACGGTATTTGCGCAGTGATGATTTGTTTGGGGGAAAAAAAAATGTGTAATGTCTGGGGGTTATAAGTAAATTTCTAGCGAAAAATATTTAAACTTGTAAATTAAAAGTGCCAGAAAAAGCCTGGGGTCGGCGGCAAGTGGGTTAAAAAAAAAAAAAAAAAACTCTTTCTTTTTGCAACAATGTATCAGACACAGAGACGGCTCAGCCATACTGTGGTCAGTGCCTGGAGTGAGCACTAGATGGCAGCAGCGATTCCCTGTTCTAGATACAGCTCACCCTTGCGTTGTCAGTACCCGGACCGGCCGTTGGGTGGCGGCAGCGGCGCTCTCAGCAGTGTACTTGAAGCATGTGTAGGGGATTTCCATGGCAGAGGAAGTGAGCAAAGGGACTTTCCATCCAGGGCGGAGAGAAGAAGCTTGTGCACCAGAATGGATGGGGGTGGGGGGGCTCTCTATGTCCGGCTCCTCTTGCTTACCGATAGAAGTGGCAGCTGCATTGATCTGTATGTTCCCTGCTGCAGGCCAAGCTGTCCAGGACTTCACTGATGAATAGTAAGTAGCATGCATCATGCTTCATGCCTGCTTGTCATAGGGGGGGGAGGGGGGTGCTGCTCTGCTGCTGGTCCCCCCCCCCCTCCTTCTTTTGCTTCTCCTATACCCCAGCTTCTGCTCCTCCCCCTTCCTCTTTTTGGGGTGCCCTGGCTGAGCCTTGTCCCCCCCCCCCCCCCAGACTTCTATTGCATGACTTGGAATGGTGTATGAATGCAGCCATTGGGGGGAGGGGGTGACCGGTGATTTGGGTACATCATTACGTTCAGGTCGGAATCTGCGGTATCCTGCAACAAGTTTGGGCGATTCAGCCTCCCCCCCCCCCCCCCCAAAAAAAAAAAAAAAAAACGCGACGCTTGGTTTTTATTTCAAAGTCAAAGTAGTCCAATCGGAGCGTCCGCCATGTTATCCGTGTCGGCGGTCAGGTACCGGGTCGTCACTCGTTATCGCCAATATAATTGTAACTTTTTCTCGTGTGATATTCTGATTTTCCCAGGTGGATAGATGTTGGGTTATGCCAATTTGTAGCTGTGGGTGGGAGGGACCCGGGGGGGGGGGGGGGGGGGGACGACATGCGATTTCGCCGTTGGAGGTGGTTTAGGGCATCGTGTCAGTCAGACGGGTGATTTTGTAACAGTAAATAATCGTTAATAGCTGCGATTTTATATCGAGAAATGTAATCATAGATTCACAGGAGATTTTGTCACTGAGAAGCGAGTCGGTAGATGCGCCGGGGATGTGTCGCTGAGAAGCGAGTCGGTAGACGCGCCGGGGATGTGTCGCTGAGAAGCGAGTCGGTAGACGCGCCGGGGATGTGTCGCTGAGAAGCGAGTCGGTAGACGCGCCGGGGATGTGTCGCTGAGAAGCGAGTCGGTAGACGCGCCGGGGATGTGTCGCTGAGAAGCGAGTCGGTAGACGCGCCGGGGATGTGTCGCTGAGAAGCGAGTCGGTAGACGCGCCGGGGATGTATCTCTGAGAAGCGAGTCGTTAGACGCGCCGGGGATGTGTCCCTGAGAAGCGCGTCAGTAGGCGCGCCGGAGATTTGTTGCTGAGAAGCGCATCGGTAGACGCGCCGGGGATGTATCTGAGAAGCAAGTCGGTAGACACGCTGGGAATGTATCGCTGAGAAGCGCATCGGTAGATGCGCCGGGGATGTATTCCTGAAAAGTGAGACATTAGACGCGCCAGGGATGTGTCACTGAGAAGCGCATCGGTAGACGTGCCGGGGATGTATCCCTGAGAAGTGAGTCGGTAGACGCGCCGGGGATGTATCCCTGAGAAGCGAGTCGGTAGACGCGCCGGGGATGTATCCCTGAGAAGCGAGTCGGTAGACGCGCCGGGGATGTATCCCTGAGAAGCGAGTCGGTAGACGCGCCGGGGATGTATCCCTGAGAAGCGAGTCGGTAGACGCGCCGGGGATGTGTCGCTGAGAAGCAAGTCGGTAGACGCGCCGGGGATGTATCTCTGAGAAGCGAGTCGTTAGACACGCCGGGGATGTGTCCCTGAGAAGCGCGTCGGTAGACGCGCTGGAGATTTGTTGCTGAGAAGTGCATCGGTAGACGCGCCGGGGATGCATCTCTGAGAAGCGAGTTGGTAGACGCGCCGGGGATGCATCTCTGAGAAGCGAGTCGGTAGACGCGCCGGGGATGCATCTCTGAGAAGCGAGTCGGTAGACGCGCCGGGGATGCATCTCTGAGAAGCGAGTCGGTAGACGCGCCGGGGATGCATCTCTGAGAAGCGAGTCGGTAGACGCGCCGGGGATGCATCTCTGAGAAGCGAGTCGGTAGACGCGCCGGGGATGCATCTCTGAGAAGCGAGTCGGTAGACGCGCCGGGGATGCATCTCTGAGAAGCGAGTCGGTAGACGCGCCGGGGATGCATCTCTGAGAAGCGAGTCGGTAGACGCGCCGGGGATGCATCTCTGAGAAGCGAGTCGGTAGACGCGCCGGGGATGCATCTCTGAGAACCGAGTCGGTAGACGCGCTGGGAATGTATCGCTGAAAAGCGAGACATTAGACGCGCCAGGGATGTGTCACTGAGAAGCGCGTCGGTAGACGCGCCGGGGATGTATCCCTGAGAAGCGAGTCCTTAGACGCGCCACGGATGTGTCGCTGAGAAGCGAGTTGTAGACGCGCTGGAGATTTTTTGCTGAGAAGTGAATTGGTAGACGCATCGCTGAGGAGCACGTCAGTAGACGTGCGGGGGATGTGCCGCTGAGAAGCGCGTCGGTAGACGCGCCGGGGAGTTGTCTCTGACTAGCAAGTCGGTAGATGCACAGGAGATTTGTAGCTGAGAAGCGAGGCGGTGAAGGAAGGGCGATGGTCACTGGTGAGCCGGTCAGTGACATGAAACGCGGAGTGTCTACAAAACGCTGTAAAATTGTTGGAGATTCTATAATATAAAACGACTAACAAAAAAAAAACCTACAATATCCATAGTGAGAAAAAAATTGGAATCGCTGCGAATAAATCGCCCTTAGAACCACGATACAAGCGTGAAGTTTAAAGACTTCTCAATGGATTACAGCTACAGAGGGGACTACCTCAACGCAACGGATCGCTTAAGTGAATGCGTCTCGAGGATTTTAATCAAGGCCCTAATTCACGCGTTATGATTTGGAATTGTGGGCGGATTCGCAGAGATTCCAAATCGCGTGGCAATCGCTGCAAAACGCACGTTTTGGCGCTATTCATTCTAAATGGCACCCCAAACAGAAATTGTGTGAAGCTTCTCGTCCAAAAAAAAGGAGCCGGAGCCTCTTTTGGGCGATGTCACTTCAGTGGGCTGCCCTAGGGGCGACGCGCAGAATCGCATAAAAATCACGAGTTCCCGCTACGTGAAGTGTGAATGGTGTCTAAAATATTTTTTTTTTTGAACACTTCCAATGTTGTAGTCTAGGAAGGCTCGCTTGTTAAGTGGCTGTTACCTGTGCACACATAGATTGTTATCCGGCCGAGGCTGCATTGAGGGCTCATTTACACCTGAGTTTCCATCTGTCTTTGTTGCCATCTTGTGATTCTAAACTTCTCCTGGTGGTCCCGGAGGTGTCCAGGCCGAGTTTTGATGGGTCTTTCTTGCACGTTACCAGCACACCATGGATTTCCAGAGATTCTTGGTGTGCTGGTGACATTCTTGCTTTGAATGCCTTGGGTTTCCAGCCGGTGATTGGTGCAGCACCCATGACCATTTTTCCGGAACACCTGCGTTGGCAATAGTGTTTGAACTCGTCATTTGCACGTTACGCTGTGTTGGTATGAAGAATGGTGAAAAAAGGTGTCCATGAACCACCATATGAGTGGTCCTTCACTGGGTTGACCATATGACCTTTTCGTCACATGCTCATGAACTGCAAGATATTTACACCGAATATGTGCTCTCCATTTTTCCCGAGCATGTGCAAGGCCCTGCTTGCCCTGCGAAAGTGTGCTATTAATGGACCTACCATCACATGGCAAGCAGCGATGGTCATATGACCATCCCGGTGAAGGACCATGTACAGATGCCTTGAGGTTCTAACCACTCATGTGGTGGTCCATTTACACCAATGAGCCTTATTTGACTATACTTCATACCAACACAGCGTAACGTGCAAACAAGACCCATCAAGACTCGTCCTGGGACCACCAGAAGTTTAAACTCACAAGATGGCGCCAGCAACAACAAAAAAAAAAAACGTGGATCCCAGAACTGTGGAGGATCGGTCATACTTTGCTTTTCTCTCCATTTGCTGTACTGATCTGGTGGTTTGAGAGATTCTGGGCAACTGTGGAGGTCTGGTCTTGCACGCACAAGGGATAGATGTCTGAAATGGTCATTGGGGTTGATTTACTAAAAACTAGAGAGGTGCAAAATCTGGTGAAGCTGTGCATGGGAGCCAATCTGATGTTTTCATGTCTGAGGTTTACAACCACTTTTATATGAATTTTTTTTTTTTTTTTCATTCTGGGTATGGCTAACGTTGGCCAATAGGAAAAACAATCTACCACCAACAGTTTGCATCTTTTGGGAACTAGAGATGATGGCTTTTTATAGTGTGATTATTTTTGTTTTATGAGGTTGTTGTGGTATGTGGCTTTCTCCAAGTAGGTTCTGAGGGTTTATCTGCTTTAATAGTGTTTGTTCAACCACTTCGAATGGTGACCATACATAGAGCAATGGTACGGGCAATTTGTATTCATTTCCATTTGAGGAAAACCATCAATAAGATCAACGTGACCTACCGCTATCGTCTCTCTACGTATTGAAATTACTATCAATTGGTGGTGGATTATGTCCATCTGTTCCATTTTTTTTTTTTTTTTGGCCATCAAAAGCTGGTCGAAAATTGGTGGAAAATTTATAGCTAGCATCAGTGGTTGTATTTTCTAGGCAGCTTCTTATATCATGCCAGCCATGCACTGGTAAGAATTTCATTCAAAAGTGGTTGTTTGGATTTTTTTTATAGATAGGATGGTCAAAGTGACGACTGTTTTTTGACCAAAGTGATGATTAAAATTGAAAGAGAAGGATGCTCAACCAATGGCAGTGCAGATTTATTGCTGGTGCGTGAGAAACCTGGCCTCGTTTTTTTTTTTTAGAACTGTTGGAGGGCAGAACTTCCTTGAAAGTTTAGGGCTGGCCATGCACGCCCTAATGTGTGTATGGAGGAATCTCCCGTGCTGGCTCTTTTTATTTCATCAGCCGCGGCGCCCGCGTCTGTCAGAATACGTGAACTGTATCTAAAGGAATGCAGTCACCGTTTGGCTGACTGTTTCACCCAGCTGCATCGGTGTTTCATATTTGGTGCTGACAGGACCATCTTTGGGTGGAATTTTTGTCTGTGTAGGTCCAAGAGAAGAAAAATTAAATAAATAAATCCGGTTATCAGTGGCCCAAGGTAAGTTCTTTCCTCCGGCACATTTCTAGGCCCATTGTGATAGGTGGGTAGTTTTTTAGCCTCATTTAGGACCCCCATGCAGCTCTACAGTAGCTGCCTGTCCACCAACATGCAGGAAACCTGTAGGCACCGATGTGGAATAAGGAAGTTGGTTAGAAATGATCGCATGAAAACCTGGACTCTGAAACCCCTTTTCTATTTTAATTCTGAATAGCTTCAGGTAGACAATAGATCCTTCTACTGGGAAAGTCATAACCCCCTTTAAGATGATAGAACGGCAGTTGTGGAATGTTCTTCATCTCATAGTTCCTGGCTGACTGTACAGTCCCGGCACGAACGTCATGATATGTCATTCCCCGGCCGTTTCCAGATTATGAGCACATGAGTGTTGTGAAACCTACGCTACAATGGTTGTGTCATCTTTCCTAATTTGGATGCCATCCTTTTTAGCTGCTGCAGGAGGTTCGATCGTGTTGACTCACTGTGAAAAAATCGTCTCCAGGATGTCGGGTTCTTTCCTCTGACTGTCTCTGAACTTCAGTTTTTTTTTTTGCATTCTTCCTTGTTACACGTGTGGCTGATGAAGCTGCTTTATTTTTTTGGGGACTTTTGGTGGTTCCTGGACTAGATCTGTTTATACAAGGAGACCTTTCCCTCATAACCTCGTCCCTTAATCGGTCGGATACGTACAGCCTTCATTCAGTGCATAGCGGTTGTGAGAAGTCGCACTTTGTCCTTAATGTCTCTTAATGTCCACGAAATCGAATGGAAACGTTGATGGGACTTTTCACGATGATGTATTATTACATGACTGACCACCTGAAGTCCTCTGAGGGCCAACAAGCTAGGAGATTGTTGTACAACAACAGCTAAAGGTTTGTGTTTTTTTTTTTTTTAGGACTTTTTAAAACACTGTTGTCTATGTTGGGGTTGGGTTAGTTCGCAAACACATATCGCAGGTGGTGCCTAATTAATAGCTCTACAGCATCGGAGTTCATTTCACAATTTTATTATCCAAGTTGGGTTTCCTTTTAAAAAAAAAAAAAAAAAATATTATTGTGTAATATTTTACCACCACTATTATGATTATCTATCTATCTATCTATCTATCTATATATATATATATATATATATATATATATATATATATATATATATATATATATATATATATATATATATATATATATATATTAATAAATTTAGCAAGCTATAGTGACACTGATTGTCCTGCGGGTTGTCTGTGAGGGAGAAATTTAAAGCTGGCTACACACTATACAATTTTTATACATTTTTAAAATTTTTTTTTTTTTCACAATTTTTCTTTTTAGATTTACTAAAACCATAAAATATGAGGTCAAACCCAAACTCTTTTCAATTTGTATGCAATCAGGCAGGCCCTTGCACTACATAGCTTAGGGTAAATCTAAAGGAAGTTGAAGAACAAAAATTGTATAATGTGTATCCAGCTTTAGTGGAAATTCAATGGAATTAATTGAGGTTTGCATGAAAAAGGCCTAAAAATGGCACACATGCAGTATCTCACAAAAGTGAGTACACCCCTCACATTTTTGTAAATATTTTAGTATATCTTTTCATGTGACAACACTGAAGAAATTACACTTTGCTACAATGTAAAATAGTGAGTGTACAGCTTGTATAACAGTGTAAATTTGCTGTCCCCTCAAAATAACTCAACACACAGCCATTAATGTCTAAACCGCTGGCAACAAAAGTGAGTGCACCCCTAAGTGAAAATGTCCAAATTGGGCCCAATTAGCCATTTTCCCTCCCTGGTGTCATGTGACTCGTTAGTGCTACAAGGTCTCAGGTGTGAATGAGGAGCAGATGTGTTAAATTTGGTGTTATCGCTCTCACTCTCTTACTGGTCACTGGAAGTTCAACATGGCACCTCATGGTAAAGAACTCTCTGAGGATCTGAAAAAAAGTATTGTTGCTCTACATAAGGATGGCCTAGGCTATAAGAAGATTGACAAGACCTTGAAATTGAGCTCCAGCATGGTGGCCAAGACCATACAGCGGTTAACAGGACAGGTTCCACTCAGAACTGGCCTCGCCATGGTCAACCAAAGAAGTTGAGTGCGCGTGCTCAGCGTCATATTCAGTGGTTGTCTTTGGGAAATAGACGTATAAGTGCTGCAGCATTGCTGCAGAGGTTGAAGGGGTGGGGGGGTCAGCCTGTCAGAGCTTAGACCATACGCCGCACACTGCATCAAATTGGTCTGCATGGCTGTCATCCCAGAAGGAAGATGATGCACAAGAAAGCCCGCAAACAGTTTGCTGAGGACAAGAATACTAAGGACATGGATTACTGGAACCATGTCCTGTGGTCTGATGAGACCAAGATAAACTTATTTGGTTCAGATGGTGTCAGGTGTGTGTGGCAGCAAAAAGATGAGGAGTACAAAGACAAGTGTGTCTTACCTACAGTCAAGCATGGTGGTGGGAGTGTCATGGTCTGGGGCTCCATGAGTGCTGCCGGCACTGGGGAGCTACAGATCATTGAGGGAACCATGAATGCCAACATGTACTGTGATATACTGAAGCAGAGCATGATCCCCTCCCTTCAGAGACTGGGCCACAGGGCAGTATTCCAACATAATGACCCCAAACACACCTCCAAGACAACTACTGCCTTGCTAAAGAAGCTGAGGGTAAAGGTGATGGACTGGCCAAGCATGTCTCCACACCTAAACCCTATTGAGCATCTATGGAGCATCCTCAAATGGAAAGTGGAGGAGCGCAAGGTCTCTAACATCCACCAGCTTCGGATTTGGACATTTTCACTTAGGGGTGTACTCGCTTTTGTTGCCAGCGGTTTAGACATTAATGGCTGTGTGTTGAGTTATTTTGAGGGGGCACAAAATTTACACTGTTATACAAGCTGTACACTCACTACTTTACATTGTAGCAAAGTGTCATTTCTTCAGTGTTGTCACATGAAAAGATAGAATAAAATATTTACAAAAATGTGAGGGGTGTACTCACTTTTGTGAGATAATGTATGTGATGTATTGGCACCTAAACTGAAAATGGTGATGAAAAAAGCTGGCAGACATTTTGGGTAGTCCCAGGACATTTGTGCCTTGGTATTGACCCTTCCAGTGCTTTGTTGGTTTGGCACTCTAGAGCTCTGACATGTAGGAGTCTAAATCGACCCCAATTCCTGCACCATCAGACCTCAGATTAGCCCCCAATTCCTGCACCATCAGACTTCAAATCGGCCCCAATTCCTGCACCATCAGACTTCAAATCGGCCCCAATTCCTGCACCATCAGACTTCAAATCGGCCCCAATTCCTGCACCATCAGACTTCAAATCGGCCCCAATTCCTGCACCATCAGACTTCAAATCGGCCCCAATTCCTGCACCATCAGACTTCAAATCGGCCCCAATTCCTGCACCATCAGACTTCAAATCGGCCCCAATTCCTGCACCATCAGACTTCAAATCGGCCCCAATTCCTGTACCATCAGATTTCAGATCATCCCTAATTCCTGTACCATAATGTAGTGTACCTATGGGCCACCCAATGGGTACTACACTTATTTTTACAATAGTCATTGGGAACTTATCTGAGAGGCAGAAATCACTCATTGCTCAAGGAACCTCTGGAGGAACCCTAGGGTCCCATAGAACCCTGGTTGAGAAACCCTGCATTAGGGTGTCTGTCAGGGACCTGTTTTTGGAGCCAGAAGGTCCTATTTTTTTAAACTAAATGAGTTTGGTTTTGGGTCATTGGAGGGGTAGGAAGGTTAAAAGTACCACAGCCACTTTTCTAGCTGTTTTTTGCCTATTCCTGTAACAGGTCACTTTAAGTTGCCTGTGAACTGAAGATTAGGAGATCACTTTATAACATCTCTGCCAATGATCTACCCACGCATGGACCACTGCCAACCATCAGAACAGAGAGTAATTCCCTTTTGATATTGTATGACCAGAATGGAAGGTGCCATTAATTGATATTTGTCATGAGTGAAATATAGGGCCTGCCATTGCTGACCTCTTTCTAAGAATGCCTAGTAAAGTATATGTAAAGCCCAAAACAATTGTTATTACTGTATAAAGTAAGGGGATAGTTGAAACCCTGCCAGCTTTCTTTTTTGACCATCTGTCTCCCATTAGGGAGATTTCTCTTCCCTTTCTGTCCTGTAGACACAGCAGAAAGTGAGAGGGAATCTATAGAAAGTCAGGAAATGCCAAAGTTAAAACTGAAGTCTTTATTAGATTTCCCCTCTATTCCTGTCCTGGAGGCAACTCAAAATTTTAACACTTCCAGTCAGTTCAAGTTCCGATGAGTGGTCACCAAAGCAGTAGAGTAAATCCTCACCCCTCAACACTATTAAAAGCTTAAAAAAAATGTTTTGGCTTTAGATATACTATAATTGACTGATATGCTGAGGTGCTAGGTTTAAAATTTTACGGCATGGATGTAAGCAAATTGGTGGAGTCAGAATACCTTATCCACATGCTTGGTCCAAGTCTTTACCAAAGAGTATTGAGGTCAATAGAGGCCAGGCAGTAGAAGTAGAAGATCAACAATGGCAGTTGCCATTTTTCTCAGGACAGGTGTCCTTTAAAAGTAGAGTTGGGGTGTGTGTGTGTGGTCAGTTTTAAAGCTTCTCCCTGTCCCTTGCACCCTCCTCCCCAAGCTAAATGTTGAGTTTGTTTCATTCTAAATGCTTGAAACATTCCTCTAAATCTGTGGTTATGTGACGCTCTAGGTTCCGAGTCTTCTCTGTTCTTCCCTTAAGTGGAGAAGGGTCCTTCATTAGGTTTGCGTCCCTGCCTGGGTGACATGGACATTTCTATTGGCTGTCCAGCAAGACTGCAACTTTTTATGACGTCAGGAGGAGCAATGCTGGATTGACCGGCCATGGCTTCCAAAAGTGGTGCTGATTGCCAGAAGAGGCTTCTGAATATATTCTTTGTTTTAATAGGGGGTGAATTGGGTTGGGGGGAGGACATGTAATACTTAGTCTCATCTTCTTAGGTGCCCTGAAACAGCTGTGTTGGACAGGATGCCACCTCTTGGCGCCCAGCTGCCCAACACCGCAGCTAGCAAGGAAATGTTTTTTTTTTTTTTTTATGGTGAGCACCTGTGTCCGGCTTATTTTATTTTATTTTCAGGTACTTATATAGCGCCGTCAATTTACGCAGCGCTTTACATATACATTGTACATTCACGTCAGTCCCTTCCCTCAAGGAGCTTACAATCTAAGGTCCCTAACTCACATTCATACATACTAAGGACAATTTAGACAGGATCCAATTAACCTACCAGCATGTCTTTGGAGTGTGGGAGGAAACCGGAGTACCCGGAGGAAACCCACGCAGGCACAGGGAGAACATGCAAACTCCAGGCAGGTAGTGTTGTGGTTGGGATTCGAACCAGCGACCCTTCTTACTGCTAGGCGAGAGTGCTACCCACTACACCACTGTGCCGCCCTTCCAGTCAATGGCCAGCAGGTGGAATACCGAGGAAGGTGAGGCTGACATGTCTCATGTTCCACTGTATTTCTTGTGCCAGTGGTTTGCTCAGGCAAGTGCCTAGAGCCGGAGACAGGAGCTTGCTATCAAAGCAACCATCTCTTTGCTAGCTGTGCCAAGAGTGGACGCCCTGTCCGACATTGCAGCTATTGTTACAGGGCATCTAAGATGAAACCAAGCACTAAATGTACATTATCCCATTAGGAACCTAAATAATATAAAAGTGATAATTCTTCTTTAAACTGTTAGGCATGTGATATATATATATAAAAACATTTATTTATTTTGATCCTACTTACCTAGGTGGATGCTGCATCTGTCCCCCGCCGTCTCTAACACTGAGAACCGAGTGATCAAACACTGCCGATTGCTCGGTTCTCACAGCTCCCTGAGCAGAGAGCTGGTAACTGGTCAGTCACCAACTCTTTGCTCTTCCCCCCTGCGCTCACTGGATCGCTGGGCTGTGGAGGGGGCGGGAGCAGCTAGCTCAGGCTCTCAGTGGCTTGCTAAGCCGGGTGCTAGTCCAGGCATGTGGGCGAATCACGACCATATGGTCGCGATCTTGCTCGAGACTGGACCGGCTCTGTGATGTCAGCCGACAGCGGGCTTCAGCCCGCTGTCTGCTGAAAACGGGTCAAAGAAGTGCAGAACGAACTGCATTCCTGTGATCCACAGAAGTACAGCCAAACGAGCGTTGGCTAAACTTCTCCATTCACTTGACTTTGTGTTGGGAAGGTGTGGTAACGCACACTAAAAGCATTGGTGCGATGCAGTACCATTCATTCTAAATGGTCTGCTGTGGTTCATTCAGCAGCTCATTCCATTAAATAGATGACCCTACCAGCTTATTTAGATGTGCGGTAGCCCTTAGCGCCCCTCTGAAAATCCGTGATGGATTTGTCGCCTCCTCACTTCCTGTTCTAACCCTCTGAATGCTGCACCACTGCGCCCTAACTGCATGTGTTCTATGTGGTTGCGGTGTGGCATCACACTCAGATGGGTCATGTTTGGTGGTGGTGCCACACGCTGAATGTTGCATGCTGTCTAATTTTTGCCATAGTGAAGCAAAGCATCATGGCTGCGGCATATGTACAGCCCTGAACGACTGCATGCCTATCTTTAGGTGGACAGTCCTTTAGTAAAACCTTGGCTCAACCTGCTTTTACTACCCTCCTGGCTGCCCGTGTGAAGGAACCCTTACGCAACGCGTAAGGTCAGAGTAAGTGAGACAGCTCAATTTAAAAAAAGAATACGTGCCGCATTTTGTTTCCTGGATGTCTTTCTTCTTTTTCAGGATCAACCTAATAAAATTTTACTGTGATCACAATACGTATGATTCAGCTGCCGCCTACTACAGGCAATTAAAAATCAGAGTGGCCGTTGTTTAATTAATCTAAAATTCAAATCCTCCCTATGATTTAATTTTCGCCAATCGCCTAAAAAGTCTCAAATACCAGCTGAAAAAGGCAAATACCAGCTGTGTTTTTTAAAAGCTTCCTTATTTTACAATTAAATTCTATCCAAACCCCAAATCTGCTTTTCAGTATGTTTGGCATCATTCTTCACTGTATACAGTACGCTTAAAGCTAAACTCTGGGCAGATATACAAGACCCAAATGAATGCAGCTCTCTAATCATTAAAGCAGTAGTAAACCGCAATGGATGGGAAAAAAAATTTTTTTCCCCCCTGCAGGGCAATGTCATAATGTGCTAGTATGCCTTAGAACGAAACCCTCCAGCAGTGTGCTGTCCTTGCTGAAGGCTGACATCTCCCCCCCAGTCTTCCTTCTGGGTTCGCATCTTCTGGCTGTATGAATGGCTGGGGGTACAATGACGTAATTCCCGCGTATTGCGTGTGGGAACCGCCATTTACGGCACGGAATCTGATGGTCCAGCACTGTATGCCGGACCTTCAGAGCACATGCGCCGGTAACGTCACTGGCTGCATACACTCTGAATATCTGCTAAACTGTGCAGGTTACGGAGATATTCGCAGTACCTACAGGTAAGCCTTACTATAGGCTCGCCTGTAGGTAAAAGTGGTAGAACAGAGTTTACTACTAATTTTAACAAACTATTTAAAGGATTTGGAATCAAGAGAATTTTTCTTCTGCCTCTAGATGTCCTCAGCCGGATGACCCCAGACTGTGACTGAACAGTGAAAGGAGAAGCAGCACAGTCATGAGTTCTTCTCTCCTCCTTTTCTCTCCTCCTATCAGCATGCTCCTTGTCAGCATATAAACTGACTGGCTCCTTGTGCAAGACGCTGAGACCAGGTCACATTCAAATCCTTTAAAATTGCACAGGGGTGGGGGTGGATGTGGAACAACTATAACCCTACATAGGTACCATCCCAAAGGAGAAATATAGAATCAAGAGTCAAAGTAGAGTGGGGCGGGACTTTGTATGTACCTTTTTGTAGGGTTTGAATAAAGATTTATACCACAAATGTAAAAAGTGTATTTAAACTTTTTATTTTTCATCTATTAGTTAAGAACATATTACAGTTGTAAAAATACAGTTACTGTTAATTGGGTCCAGGAAGTGCTGATCCTGGTACGATGGATCAAATATAGGGCCTACGCGTTTCGTGGGAAGCCCCGCTTCGTCAGGGCCTTAGAAAAGCACAAATACAATAAAAGTATTGCAGTAACCTGAGAATACAATATTGGCAGAATTACCGTATGAACTAGTATTAGCAGATATTGACATTCTTTATGAGGGACATATAAGATTTCCAAAACATTATTTATGGGGTATTCACAGTTGCCCAAACAGTTTTATAATGAAATTGGTATAACAAATCATTTTCTATCGAAACAGGATTGCATACAGTTTATTTGATGTCCAGCAATATCTCATAAACCAAGGGCGAGCCAAGCAGACTAAGAGATTAGTTATAAAACCTATGATATAGAGCCTTATATTGCGTTAGTTTTATCTTATCTATTCATTTACCTTCAAACTGTAAAACTTGACATGCTGGTCAAATGGGCCATTGTAAAGTGCCGCCTGACATTCGGCCTGTGTGAACCAGGCTTGAGGGAGTTCTGCTATATGCAAATCAGTTCTTTGTGAATTTGTTGCAAAGATTCTTAAAAAGGAACTGCAGTCCTGCTCACAAAATTTGTAATAACATCTTTTTCTTCATTTTGAAGCTTCCCTCCAACCACTTTGCATATTATTTTATATATACTGTGATTCTGTACTTGCCAAACATGCTGCAGGAATCTCCTTCCACTAAGTCTGGCTGCAGCCATTTTAACTGTGGGCAGATGAAGCTGCTGCCTGTTCACTTCCTGGATTTACACAGACACACCTCCCAACTCTGCAGCTCTCATTGGCCCTCTTATGACTCACCCCCCCCCCCCCCTTCCTGGCAAACTCTCGCGAGCGTGAGAGAGAGCTGTGCATGATGTCATAAGCCTAGGCTAATGACCAGACAAGAAACAGGAAGTGGGCTGTATAAGATATTTACTGGCCGAAAAAAAAAAAATTTTACTATCCAAAGTTAAAACAGAAACAAGGGCAGAAGATTTAATAGATGGAAAGATGAAATAATAACTGAAGTTCCCCTTTAACTGGGGATCTGCCAGTAACTGAACTTTTTATTGCAGGCTGACAACGCAAGCCACTGCCGTACAATTATCAGCAATGTTGTCAGCCTGCCATACACACTCCTTCGGTTGGCAGTGGGGCCGCCCATCGGGTTGGAGGATGCCGCCTGCAGACTTGATAGGCAGCTCAGAGGGCAAACATTTTATTTATTTTTTTGCCTACTTCGTTCAGCTGTAAAAATGCACAAATTCTCTTTTTGTCTCTCTTGCGAATCTCAATGCGCCTGATATGTGGATAGGGGCCCCCGACATGCTCATGTACAATGCAGGGCCCCTGCAGTAGTATTCTCCATAATATGTGTGTTTTTTTTTTTTTTTTTTTTTCAGGAGATATCTAATGCTTAAAAATTACAAATCAACTCTGATTTTGCAGCAAATATTTGCTGTGCATATGAGCCGGGCTGGTAGAGTTGTGTTGCAATGATTATGTACTTGTGAAAGTATTAGGGGATTTTTCTTAAAGGGACATTACAGCAGAACTCTGCAGCTGACGTATGTGTGAAACATGCCACAGACATCTAGGAGGTTTTCTAAAGAAAATACAATTTAAAGTATACTGATCTCTCTTTTTTTTTTTTTTTTTTTTGAATTTTTTGTGAAAGTTGGTGCTTTTTATGGATAAAGCCGCACTTTAAAGTGGTTGTAAACCTCAGACATGAAATATGATCAAAGCCTATCCCTCTATAGTGTGTGCTTGTCTCAATCCAGAGCACTAAGTGTCATCTCTGTCTGCTCATTCTTGCTGGTAGTTTAAATCTGTAATATTTAGATATCAGATATTCCGGCCGCTCCAAACAACAAACAAGACAATACTCGTTTGGTTGCTGGACATGGACTGAACTAATTTATTTGAGATGACACACAAAAAAAAAAAAAATCAAAAATATATATATATATATATATATATATATATATATATATATATATATATATATATATATACACATACACATACACAGCAGGCTGACAATACAAACTGTAACCAGAAACCTAATTAACATGAGCTAGTTATCTAATCATTTACCCAGACTAGGTGACTAGAGATATGACCTTTCAGGGTAGCCTTGCCGTCTCCTCACTCCCAACTTACAATACACATAAGTAGAAACACATCCCCCAATAGTTTGCTAGGAGACCAAGGTGTGTTAATGAGCACAGTAAACTATTGGGTGAAAGACCCAGGCTTTCCAGATCTCATTAATCAGCATTCCTTTCACATACATCTGTCGCCTGAGTCCCAAGCTGGCAGAGACCATCATGGCCTCCTCAATAATGTCCTTTTGCATTACATAGCAGAATATCTTTCTAAATGCTTGTAGCTCCTTCAAATGCCAGGGTCCATAGTCGGTAGGCAAGAGGCCGGCATCCAGTCCCCTCCAAAAGCCTCTGTCCCGGGTGAGTCCGTCACAGAATCTTTACCCACTTGCCGGCCAGCTGCCGTCATTATACTGCGGCAGGTCGAAAACGATCCTGCAAATCGCCGTAGGCGTTAAGTCGGCACTTTTTAAGGGCGATAGTAGGCACGCCCGCTGCGCGGCGGGGGACCGGATACGCGTGGCTGGCGGCCACGATGTCCGCCGGCCACCTGCGATCGCGGGCACGAGAGCCAGATGTAAACACACAAATCCCTGTTCTAACAAGGGAGGAGAGACAGATCTGCTGTTCCTAGTGATTAGGAACAGCGATCTCTCTCCTCCTCCAGTCAGTCCCATCACCCCCGCAGTTAGAAACACACACGAGGGAACACATTTAGCCCCTTGAACCCCACCTAGTGTCAACCCCTTCCATGCCAGTGACATTTATACAGTAATTAGTGCATTTTTAAAGCACTGATCGCTGTATAAATGTCAGTGGTCCCAAAAAAGTGTCTGATCTGTTCGCCGCAATGTCGCAGTCCTATTAAAAATCGCAGATCGCCACCATTACTAGTAAAAAAAAATTAAAATGCCATAAATATATCCCCTATTTTGTAGACACTATCACTTTCGCGTAAACCAATTAATATACGCCTTATTGTGATTTTACCAAAATATGTAGAAGAATATATATTGGCCTAAATTGATGAAGAATTTTTTTTTCTTTACATTTTTTTTTTAATATTTATTATAGCAAAAATAAAAAAATAGTGTTTTTTTTTTTTTTTTTTTCAAAATTCTTTTTTTTTTTGTTTATAGCACAAAAAAAAAAAAACAGCAGAGGTGATCAAATACCACCAAAAGAAACCTCTATTTGTGGGAAAAAAGGTTGTCAATTATTTTTGGTTTCAATGTTGCAATTGTCGGTTAAAGCGACACAGTGCCGTATCGCAAAAAATAGTAATTAAGGGGGAAAATCTTCCGGTCTATAAGTGGTTGATATTTGCAAACAAAATGAAGGTTTCCTATTTAAAATAAGCTGTCAGGTTGGTAAAACGGCAATATCAGAACCGATTCAATCATACAGTTTGTAGTGTACATAGATTTGGAAAACAATGGGATAAAGGAATATTCCTGAACTTTCTTTTTACCTCTCGGTTGCTGTGAAATTGTGTGAATGCATCAATGCAGTGCATGTTATCCCAGCTTGCAGAGCTTGGATTCATTGAATGAGTTTACCTAAAATGTAAATATTGCAGAATATACAGCCTCATGATACATAACTAAGCTCCATTTTTATGCTGAATAAACTGAATTACTAATGTATCCTAAATAGAAAACTATCTTTAGATTTTTTACTCCAAAAGCATTTTATTAAAATTTGACAAAAAAAAAAAAAATCTCTCTCTTATATATATATATATATATATATATATATATATATATATATATATATATATATATATATATATATATATATATATATAGAGATAGATATTATATATATATTTCATTTTTTTTTTTTAAATCATTGATTCTTATCCACCCTGTTGTCAATCAAATCCTATGAGGGGGTAGCAGATGCGGGTGCCGTCTGTGTCTGTGGATGCATCCCGGCTGGACCTTCTCTTTAACCACTTCAGTATCGGAAGGATTTAGCCCCTTAATGACCAGGCCATTTTTTGCGATTCGGCACTGCGTTACTTTAACTGACAATTGCGCGGTCGTGCGATGCTGTACCCAAACAAAATTTGTGTCCCCCCCCACAAATAAAGCTGTCTTTTGGTGGTATTTGATCACCTTTTTTATTTTTTGCGCTATAAACAAAAAAAGACCGACAATTTTGAAAAAAAAAAAAAACTAAAAAAAATTTTTAACTTTTTGCTATAATAAATATCCAAAAATAGGACAATATGTATTCTTCTACATATTTTTGGTAAAAAAAAAATGCAATAAGCGTATATTGATTGGTTTGCGCAAAAGCTTTAGCGTCTACAAAATAGGAGATAGATTAATAGCATTTTTATAATAATATTAATAATAATAATATATAAATATATATATATATATATATATATATATATATATATATATATTATTTTTTTATTTTTTTTTTTTTTTACTAGTAATGGCGGTGATCAGCGATTTTAATTTTTTTTTTTTTTTGCTGGACTGCAACAATTTCGGCGGACAGATCGGACATTTTTGACCCCCCCCCCCCCCCTCACTTGAGGTCAGCGATGTCTGCTGTGTCGGTGCTTTTTTGTCTCTTCTATACGGTGGAAGTAATTGTTGAGATGATGTCGGCAGATTGGCGCTGTGACGGGAACCGGTGTCATAAACCATTGCAACATATATCAGCGAGGGAGTTACATTTATGTCGCTGCATGATTCAGCTGTTGCGTGTACACAGACACACACCGCACATACACCAGCTTCCTGCATTGTGGTTGGAGGGACCTTATTATCCAAATAATGGAAATGTTTGATATGCGCGCAGTGCCAAAAGGTACTTTCTGTTTTTAATAACCTTCTGCTATTGCCGACACCTATAGAACTATAGCGGTAATAACATGCTTTGTCTGCAGAGCTCACACCCCTTTGTTCTACACCGGGATGGAAAAGACACTAAGCACTGGGCACGCTGCCAGCTATTGCAGCCACAGCCTTCGTCATTATTAAACATCGCATATATTTTAAATCCACTTTCTCATGCTCCCCAGACCAGCTTAGTAAATGGGACAAAGAACAATAGAAGGCGAGATGGATCAGTTCCAGGATCTGTGGGCCTGGTACACTATTTTGGCCAACCTGTCCATCACACCTGTATGAACTAGGGATGCACCGATACCATTTTTTTTTTTTCTTTACAATGGGTACGAGTACCGATACTTTTTTTTTTTTTTTTTTTTGGTACTCGCCGATACCAACTGTTTTGTTTTCGCTTCAGCTGTCAGCAATGGTACAAAGCATTGAAAAACAGATTAAATCGATTTTTTTTTTTTTTTTTTTAATTTTGCGCTTTAAATATATATATATATATATTATATATATATAATGTGTGTGTAAAAATATTCACTAACAAAGCAAACAAAAGAAAAGTTTTCATTGTTTATCGTTTTTAAAATAGACGTGAACAAAAAAAAAAGCAGGAAAATAATAATTAAATGGAGGAGAATAGGGAGTTAATAAGGGGTTAAACAGAGGAACATTTGTTCATCCCTTTTGATCTGCAGATGAAGAAACAGAAAGATACAAAAAGAAACAATGTTTCTTTTTATTTTAGTGTTTCAGTGGTTGAGCAGTGTTGTTAATAAACATTGCTGGCTGCTTTTTTTTTTTTTTTTTTTTAAACGTAGTTTGAGATCAATTTTTTTACAAAGCTACCCTTTGTTTGATCTTAGTTGTGTGGTGTGGTGTTGTTTTTTTTTTTTTTTTTATTCCCCCCCCCCCACGCTTTTGTTTCCTTAGAACACAATCTCACTTTGAGGCCGCTGTAAAACAAAAAATACCAGCTTTTCCGCTTATACGCTCCCCCCCCCCCCCCCAGTGTCACATTTGGCACCTTTTCAGGGGGGGGGGGGTGTGGCCCAATCTCCCGGAAGTTCGGCCCCCTCCTCCTTCCCCGGGCCAATTAGAATGCGCAGCGTGCTTGGGGCATGCGCAGTAGGGAACCTTACCAGGAATGGCCGTGGCGGCACCCAGGAGTCGATCCGAAGATCAGCTGGGGGGGACCAACATCGCAGGCTCCCTGGACAGGTGCCCTAATATTTTAAGTCAGCAGCTGCAGTATTTGTAGCTGCTGACTTTTTTCTTTTCTTTTTTTTTTTTTTTCACCCCAGCTGGAGCTCCTCTTTAACCACTTAAGGACCGGCAGGCTTCAGTCCCTTTATGACCAGGCCATTTTTTTGCAATTCGGCACTGCGTTACTTTAACTGACAATTGCGCGGTCGTGTGACGCTGCACCCAAACAAAATTGACGTCCTTTTTTTTTTTTCCCCACAAACAGAGCTTTCTTTTGGTGGTATTTGATCACCTTTTTATTTTTTGCACTATAAAAAAAAAAAAAAAAAAAAAAAGACCGACAATTTTGAAAAAAAAAAATGATATTTTACATTTTGCTATAATAAATAACCAAAAATAGGCCAATATGTATTCTTCCACATATTTTTGGTAAAAAAAAAACAAAAACGCAATAAGCGTATATTGATTTGCGCAAAATTTATAGAGTCTACAAAATGGGGGATATATTAATAGCATTTTTTTTATTATTTTTTTTTTTTTCTACTAGTAATGGCGGTAATCGGCGATTTTTAACGGGATTGCAACACTGCGGCGGACAGATCAGACACTTTTGAAACTTTTTTTTTTTTGGGGACCATTGACATTCATACAGCAATCAGTGCTATAAAAATGCATCGATTACTGTATAAATGACACTGGCAGGGCAGGGGTTGAAACTAGGGGACGATCAAGGATTTAAATGTGTTCCCAAGGAGGTGTTTCTAACTGTGGGGGGGAGGGGACTGACAGGGAGTAGAGAGAGATCGCTGTTCCTGATCACTAGGAACAGACGAACACTCTGTACTTCCCTGTCAGAACGGGGATCTGTTTGTTTACATTGACAGATCCCTGAGATCATTGACGGATTCTGGCTCTCTGTGGAGCGATCGCGGGTGGCCGGCAGGCACGCCCATCAGCTCCCCCCGCCTGCTATAGCTGTTAAAGGGACCGACGTACAGCTACGGTGATTCGCGGGAACGAGCCAACCTAAATTTAAAAGGTTAGTGTGTTTGCCGCACTGTAAAATTTTTTTTTTTTTTTTTATGTGAACAAACCAAACAATAAATTGGTTCTCCACCCTGTTAGATTGTAAGCTCCTATGATCAGGGTCCTCTTAACCCTCCTGTATTTGTAAATGTACTGCCTCCCTTTAGGTTGTAAAGTGCTGCGCAAACCGTTGACGCCATATAAATCGGGAATAATAATAATAATATTCATAATAATTATTTATGTCAATTTCTCATCTGAAATTTGGTCACTACATAGTGGTGGTATTATGAGAGCAATACTGAACGATTTTTTGTTTTTCAAATGTCCAAGCGATATTTCGTCCAGTCTATGGCCTCCATTAGACATGTCACAGGAAAATGGGGTATTAGGTAGTATGTTCCCCGGGGGAGCAGAGGCAATTAGCATAAACCAACGTGAGCCTTCTTCTTTAACCAATTAAAGTGATTGTAAAGGATAATTTTTTTTTAAAACAACAAACATATACTTACCTCCACTGTGCAGCTCGTTTTGCACAGAGTGGCCCCGAACCTCGTCTTCTGGAGGTCGCCCGGGGGCTCCTCCTTGCTTTTGGATAACCCCCTAGGAGAAGCGCTTCCCCCGAGGGAAAAATATGATGTCAGTAAAGTTATTCCAATTTTTTTTTTTTTATATGGTGAAAGATAATGTTACGCCGAGTAAATTGATGCCCAACATGTCGCGCTTCAAAATTGCGCCCGCTCGTGGAAAGGTGACAAACTTTTACCCTTAAAAATCTCCATAGGCGACGTTTAAAAAAATTCTACAGGTTCCATGTTTGGAGTTAGAAGAGGTCTAGGGCTAGAATTATTGCTCTCGCTCTAACGATCGCGGCGATACCTAACGTGTGGTTTGAACACAGTTTTCATATGCGGGCGCTGCTCACGTATGCGCTCGCTTCTCCACGCGAGGTCGGTGGGATGGGGCGCATTTAAAAAAAATTTTTTTTTCCTTATTTTTTTTTTTATTTTATACACTGTTCTTAAAAAAAAATGTGTCACTTTTATTCCTATTACAAAAAATGTAAACATCCCTTGTAATAGAAAAAAAGCATGACAGGACCTCTTAAATATGAGATCTGGAGTCAAAAAGATCTTATATTTACACTAAAATGCAATAAAAACCGGGGTGCTGGGGGGGGCCCCTCTCCCACCGCCGATAAAATTGATCTTGCGGCGAATCGGCCACAGAGACCACTTTTATCTGAAAGCGGATTGCCCACTGAAGAAGAGGATACCAGGGTTATGGTAGCTACCTGCTGCCATAACAACGATATTCCCCTTCAAAATACCGGCGTGTAATGGTGGCGTGCCGTACCTAAGTGGTTTAAATGATGATTTGTTATTTTTAGGTAGAGCACAATGGTGATCCGAGTCACTCGTCCTCTTTTATCTCTCTGGGGCCCCAGCAGACCTGCCCGTCATAATTTCAGGCTTTGTTCTCACCCAACCTGGGTGTTACCGCTTGGGTGGAGCTTTCCTTTAAATAGATTATTGTCTATATATATATATATATATATATATATATATATATATATATATATATATATATATATATATATATATATATATATACTACGTGAGACGGACTTGTGTGTCAAGTAAACAATGGGCGTGCTTTGAACTTCATTCAATTTCTCCTCTTCTCAAACCAGCCTTTTGTACAGTAAGGCAGGCCATACACCTACCTCGTGTTGTAGGAAAAAAATTTGCACGATTTCCCTATCAACACAGACAGTGCTGACAGGAGAATCGGCAGTATCAATTTTGTAGACGAAAACATCTTCTTCAAACTTTTCACCACCGAACGAAAACAAAATGAAAAGCATTACAGGCCTCTCAGACCACTGTCCAGAGCACTGTGCAGCATGACAATCCTCTCAGACCACCGTCCAGAGCATTGTGCAGCATGACAGGCCTCTCAGACCACCGTCCAGAGCACTGTGCAGCATGACAATCCTCTCAGACCACCGTCCAGAGCACTGTGCTACATTACAGGCCTTTCAGACCACCGTCCAGAGCACTGTGCAGCATGACAGGCCTCTCAGACCACTGTCCAGAGCACTGTGCTGCATTACAGGCCTTTCAGACCACCGTCCAGAGCACTGTGCAGCATGACAGACCTCTCAGTCCACCATCCAGAGCACTGTGCAGCATGACAGGCCTCTCAGATCACCGTCCAGAGCACTGTGCTGCATTACAGGCCTTTCAGACCACCGTCCAGAGCACTGTGCTGCATTACAGGCCTTTCAGACCACCGTCCAGAGCACTGTGCTGCATTACAGGCCTCTCAGACCACCGTCCAGAGCACTGTGCAGCATGACAGGCCTCAGACCACTGTCCAGAGCACTGTGCAGCATTGCAGGTCTCTTTAGACCAACCAGAGCGGCTAAATCTGTGTCTGTGAGTTTGTTCAAACCTTAATAAAATAAATAGTTTAATATTAGATTTTTTTTACTCCAGTAGTATATAATGAGTTTGGAAATTCTAGAGAGATCCTTAAAGCGGAGTTCCAGTCATTTTGTTTGTTTATTAAAAGTGTAGCTGCTGACTTTTAATAAACAGCCTCTCGCCCGTCCCACGGTCCAGTGGGGTACTCACCGAAGCCGTGTTCATCCCGTGTCCTACCTCGGCGGCGCCGGCATCTTTACTATGGGCACCCGGCTGTGACAGCTTGTGGCTTCACAGCCGGGTGCCCACTGCGACTGCGTGACTGACCCCGAAGTCTTCTAAGACCTGTCATATGTCCCAGAAGACTTCGGGGAGGAGAGCTTCTGCAGGGCGACCGGAATGGAAGTGGGAGCAGGTACCTGTCAAATTCAGGTATCTGCTCCCTCCCCCCAAAAGTTCTGTTTCACAAACAGCAGCCGGGGTGGAGGCCTTAAAGCGGAAGTTCCACTTTTGGGTGGAACTCCGCTTTAAATAATGCATTACAATTTAACTAAACCCATTAGATTTTAGTTGACTAAATACGACTAAAACTAAAACAATTGCAGATGACTAAAATGGGACTAGAACTAAAATGGCATTTTAGTTAAAATACTAAAACTAAATTGAAATTTGATGGCAAAATTAACACGGAATCAACATTTGCAATCCCCGTCGGGAGAAGGCAGTGATTATAACTAGCAGCTATAGCAGACGCTAGCGATAATCCCAAGAGAATTCCGGCAGACTGCTTGACCCAAGTTGATCGATTTAACTTGGCACATTCAGCCTGCCCGTTAACGGATTGAATCTTGCCCTCTGGTTTCTCTCTGAAACGTCCGAAATTCAAACCTTGTATGGTCGGCCTGAAGGCCCAACCACATCACAAAGCTGAATACATTGTGGTGCGATGTTGACACGCTGGAGGCCTCACCCCCTGCTATGTGCTTGGGATCCCACAATCCACCCTGATGGTAGTAGAGCGTCTTTCACATTTGATCGCTGCACCATCTCATTGCTTTTCCTTGCGTCACTGGGGGCGAAAGTGAAGAGGAAATCTCCCCAATGTGTGTGTAAACAGCACTATAAATTTATCAGAATTTTTGTGTCTTGGGCTCCATTCACACCTGATCTCGGGTGGAATCACCGTGTTTCCGCCTGCGATTTCAAATCACAGCAGGACGCGCTTGCGCTGCCATTACTTCTTAATGGCACCCCAGTCGCGCCACAAATGTCACACATTACGCTGGTCGCTCAAAAGGGAACATGAGCTTCCTTTGGGTGACAGTGTTGCATGTTGCGATTTGCTGTGCGACAATCTCGGCGTGGTTAGGGTGCCTTAGATGTAATGACATTGTAAACGCGTCCCGTGTTGTGCAGCGATTTGAAATCTGCAAAATTCCACCCACGGTCAGGTGTGAATGGAGCCTTGCCAAAACTTTCAGCTGCAGTTGGTGTATATTACTAGTAAGCCGTGACTCCTAGTAAGTTATATCCAAAAATGGCAACTGATCACCAGAACGCCGTCGCATTGTGACCATAACTAATTCAGGTCATGTAAGATGGCTTCAGCTCTGCTCTCCATGTGCAGGACTGGGGACGAAACGCGTCTGAGCGACCTCTCCTGTGGTTAGACAATAGAGCTGAAGCCATTTTATGAAACGGTTTAATTTTGGTCACAGTGAGTCGGCGTCCTGTGTGCGATCGTTTGGCATTTTTCTGTAGCACAATGTAGCCTGACAAGCTGTTTTATACTATCTGCGCCAGTTCATTACACGTCACGTTGGCTGATAACAATGATAGGAGCATTAGAGCGGTACTTTTTTTTTTTTTTTTTGTGTACAAGTTTTTCTAAAAGTTGAAATGTAATCTGCTTACATTTTTTTGCCTTCCCTGATTCATAATCAAATAGTTAAGTGTAACGTTTTCGTTTTCATTACATGCCTTATTGTAGATCCAGTGATGTCATCACTAGGTTTCGGTGTTTTTCTCTAAGCCAGGGGGTCAGCAACCAGTAGATCGCGGCCAGGTGACTGGTAGATCGCGGTCTGGGCTTGCCGACCCACCATCCCAGAGCATCAAACAGAGTGCAATGTAGAGGGACTACTTGTAAAGTCAGAGGTGTAGTAGGGATCAAGAGCCCCATAAGCCGATGCCTCCTCTGTAGTGCTGGCTCCTGCGCCAGGGTGGATAAAAATCAATGTTTTTAAAAAAAAAAAAAAAAAATCAGATTTTTTTTTTTTAAATTTTTTATTTAAATCGGATTTTTTTGATTCAAATCGATTTTTTTATTTTTTTTAAATTATTTTTTAATCAAATTTATTTTAAAAAAAGCTTGGTTTTCTATTTAGGATGCATTAATAATTTTAGTTTATTCAGCATGAAATGGAGCTTAGTTATGTAGCATGAGGCTGTATATTCTGCAAAATCATTTTTTTATTTTATTTATTTTCCAAAAAATTACAACTTAAAAAACCTCTTACTAAATACCTTGGACTGTCTACTTTCCAAAAAGGGGTTATTTGGGGGGGGGGGGGGGGGGGGAATTTGTACTGTCCTGACCCTTTTGGGCCTCAAGAAATGAGATGCCGTCAGTACATCATGATTGATCGATTCTCAGATATATCCCAAAGTTTGTGGACTCTATAACTTTCCTATAGACTTAAATAATATACAATGATTTGGGGTTTTTTCACCAAAGAAATGTAGCAGAATACATTTGGCCTAAATTTATCAAAAAAACTATTATTTATTTGCAAAATGTTATAACAGAAATTTTTTTTCGTTTAGCAAAAAAAATTTTTAAAACGCAGTGGTGATTAAATACCACCAAGAAAACTCTATTTGTGTGAACAAAATTATAAAAATGTTGTATGAGTGCAGTGTTGCATGACCGTGCAATTTTCGTTCAAAGTTTGACAGCGCTGAAAGCTGAAAATTGGCCTGGGCAAGAAGGGGGTGAACCTGGGGCTCTCCAGCTTTTGTTGGAACTACGTTTCCCACGAGGCATTGCAAGGCTGGCAAGTTACAATGACTCCCAGAGGCATGATGGGACTTGTAGTTCTGCAACAGCTGGAGGGCCCCAGATTGCCTCCTGAGTTAAAGGATGCCTTTTCCCCCAAAAAAATTTTATGTGGCTGTTTGCAGTTCACGTATCTCATTGGAACCAACCCAGCAATTCCATCACTTAGACCCCTTTCACACTGGGGCGGTTTGCAGGCGTTATTGCGCTAAAAATACCACCTGCAAACCGCCCTTAAACAGCCTCCGCTGTTTGTTCAGTGTGAAAGCCCGAGAGCTTTCACACTGAAGCGGTGCGCAGGCAGGACGGTGAAAAAAGTCCTGCAAACCGCTTTTTTGGAGCGGTGAAGGAGCGGTGTATTCACCGCTCCTTCACTGCTCCTGCCCATTGAAATCAATGGGACAGCGCGGCTATACCGCGCTGTACGAGGGATTTTAACCCTTTTTCGGCCGCCAGCAGGGGTTAAAACCGCACCGCTAGCGGCCGAATACCGCTGCAAGAACGACGGTACAGCAGCGCTAAAAATAGCGCTGTTGTACCGCCGACGCCCCCACCGCCCCAGTGTGAAAGGGGCCTTACTGCTAAGGTTCCTTTTACCACTGCCTAGACATAAAGCAACAACCTCTCCTGGATGAACATGTATATATTTATTAAGATTGTCTCCCTTTTAAGGACTGCACGCCCCTTTTTATTTATGAAGACCGTGTCCCTTTAAAAGGCCCACCGGCTGTGCCAGACGTCAGCAGGCGGCGTCCGCAGGACGTATGAACATTGCAGAAGACTTGGGATCCTGGTGGAGCGGCAGTGGGCATACTGACCTACAGGGGGCAGCGCAGCCTGGGGAATGGAATCGGAGTTCTATAGTTAGATGCTAATAGTTAAGGATGGCTGACTCGATTGGATACTTTTTTTTTTTTTTGGACGGTGCCAGGTTATTTGTCATGTTTGTGGTTAGTAAAGTGTAATCCTTTTTATGTGACTGTAATGAATGGCTTTCCCCTCCGCTGCTGGAATCATATTAAAGCCAATCTCCGGGGAAAGGAAAAACGATCCCTTGTAGAGGGGCTGCCCCCCCTCCCCCTCCCGCCCCGCACTGCAAGGGTTAAATTCTCCTTTACAGCGGTTCTAAAGCCTCAAGGTTTTTATCTTTTTAAAGTGATTGTAAAGTCTGTTTTTTTTTCTCTATCTAAAAATAACAAATATGTTATACTTACCTGCTCTAGGCAGTTGGTTTTGCACCGAGAAGCCCCGATCCCCCTCTTCTCGGGTCCCTCTTCGGCTCTCCTGGCCCCTCCCTCCTGTCGAATGCCCCCCACAGCAAGCAGCTTGCTATGGGGGCACCTGAGCCATGCCTCAGCTTCCTTTGTCCATTTAGACAGGAAGCCCCGGTTTGGCCCCGCCCCCTCTCTCTCTCTTTCTCTCTCTCTTTCTCTCTCGATTGGCTAGCTGATTTTGAGAGCAGCAGGAGCCAATGGCGCCGATGCTGTGTCTCAGCCAATCAGGAGGAGAGTCCCGGATGGCCAATGAACTCATGGACATCGCTGGAGAGAGATGGAGCTCAGGTAAGTATTAGGGGGTGTTGGGGAGGCTGCTGCACACAGAAGGTGCCCCATAATTGGTGTCTGTGGCAGAAATGATTCCCCATCATTGGTGTCTGTGGGAATAATGGTACCCCATCATTGGTTATCCGTGGAAGCAATGGTGCCCTATCATTGGTGTCTTTGGTAGGAATAATGCCCCATCATTGGTATCTGTGCGAGTATTGGTGCCCCATCAATGATGTCTGTGGGAGCAATGGTGCCTCGTCACTTGTATCTGTGAGAGGAATGGTGCCCCATCATTGGTGTCTGTGGGGATAATGGTACCCCATCATTGGTATCCATGGAAGCAATGGTGCCCCATCATTGGTGTCATTGGTAAGAATAATGCCCTATCATTGGTATCTGCGAGTATTGGTGCCCCATCAATGGTGTCTGTGGGAGCAATGGTGCCCCATCATTGGTATCTGTGGAAGCAGTAGTGCCCCATCATTGGTAGCGGTGGGAGGAATAGTGCCCCATCATTGGTATCGGTGGGAGGAATAGTACCCCATCATTGGTATCGGTGGGAGGAATAGTACCCCATCATTGGTATCGGTGGGAGGAATAGTACCCCATCATTGGTATCGGTGGGAGGAATAGTGCCCCATCATTGGTATCGGTGGGAGGAATAGTGCCCCATCATTGGTATGGGTGGGAGGAATAGTGCCCCATCATTGGTATCGGTGGGAGGAATAGTGCCCCATCATTGGTATCGGTGGGAGGAATAGTACCCCATCATTGGTATCGGTGGGAGGAATAGTACCCCATCATTGGTATCTGTGGGAGGACTAGTACCCCATCATTGGTATCGGTGGGAGGAATAGTGCCCCATCATTGTTGTCAGTATATGGAATGGTGCCCAGATAGAGGCAAGCAATGGGCCACCTCCGCAGTTTGGAGATCACTGCTCTAGATCCAGAGTGGATGTGGCAGTCAGCCTGTGCTGCATTGCTCGATCTCCAGGCCAACAAATGATCTTCCCATTCTGCGCTGATCTCCTGTAACATTCGCAGGTCTTTGTAACATTCGCTACACATGCCATTATCACATTGTGAATCTCTGTTGTCTTCATTGATTCCATTCAGTGACCCGCCACACCTGACTTCGCTTCATCATCTTAAAATATGCGCTGCGTGTGAGAATGTGGGCCTAAAACGCTCGTTGACTGTCGCCCTCCCAGCCTGGCACCATGTAGTGTTTTATAACTTCGATGAACAGGTCGAATGCTTTGGTTCATGAATGCACAGGGGGCTCAGCTGACGAGGAGCTAAATATCTACAGCAGCTTCTTCCAATGTCGGGAGAAATCTGAAATCTTTATAAAACGCGCTGACATTTTAAAGGTCGCGTTTGATGAAGAATTGACGCCGTTTTCTTCTGTATTGGCATTGCTCAGTTGGGAAAGATGTATTAACCCTCCAAGGGTGTAAAGGTGGCTGAACGTCCATGGTGTTGAAGTGTCATTAAACCCACATCATATAAAAACGATCAATAAATGTGGTGTCTTACATGCTGTTCATTCTCACTATGGGATTTGATTTCTCTATTCTGCATAAAAAAAACTGGTTGATCCCGCTGCTCTCTATCTCCCCCTCCTGTCCATGTCCCCACTGTAGTTGGGGATTTTGCAGAGCAAAGTTGGCAGCTCTGCACATGCTCAGTTTTCGCTGAGTTTCTAGGCTGAGCCTTTCCTCCCTATCACACCTGAGCAGCCCATGTGACTATAGAGTCGCACATCTGGGCATATGGCCATATAGCCCGTAGATAGGCGGCCTGCCCGAAGCTCTAGCCACATAAACAAATGTCCCATTCGCCCTGTACGGACCACAGTGCCTGTGCGATTGAGGCCTAAAACTCTCAGTCCACCTTAAACTGATTTTGGGTGGATAAGGGGGCTTATGAACAATGCTGTTGTTGCCGTGGTCTGGTCCATTTTCAATATAGAGAATGCAACCAGATGAGTGAGACTTGGATGATGCTGGTAAAGGGTTTGTAATTCTGGCAGAGTGATCTGTATCTTGGGTCCAAGAAAGGGAGGAATACAGATCGCAACATGACGTAGAGGTCCAATGGGCCCTTACACACGATCCGAAAATCGGGACGAAAAATACCGCTTTCGACGCGATCGTACGATAATCGGATCGTTAGTACAGAGCTTTTTCGAGAGCCGATCACAATTCATCCGATATTATTCGATCGTATGATACCAGATCGTATGATTTTCGTTTAGTCAGTACAGTTGTCGTCTGAAAATACAATACAAATACATTACAACACATGACATCATTTTTTTTTTTTTTTTTTCTCTGCCGTACGAGAATTTTCGTGACTTTAGTAACCTATTCAATTTCTACTTGCGACTATTAAACGAAAAAAGTCAGATGATCTGTCGTCCGATTTTCGGATCATGTGTACGTGCAATAAGGAAGAAACTAAAGTGTGCAGCTGGGGAGGGGAGGCAAGGCAGACTTTTGACACTCCAGGAGGTGTCAAATGTGGAAAAGACTGCAGAGTTGCAGGCAGGGCCGGGACAAGGGGTGGGCAGGAAGGGCGGCAGCCCTGGGCGCAGTGGTTTGTTGCAGGGATGGGGGCACCCTAACTCTAAGGGAAAGAGGGGGGGGGGCGCAGTTTGGCATCTTTGCCCTGGGCACTGGGTGACCTTGTCCCGGCACTGGCTGCAGGGCAGGTAGAGGGGGGAGTGTGCTGTTAGGAGGCAGAGGCTTTTTTGGGAGGTGGTAAGGGACGTTTTGCTTTTCATTTGGCATTTCTTTTCTGCCAACAACTCCTAACTTTGACCCCCAGCTTAAAGTGGTTGTAAACTGCGTCTGGTAAAAAAAAAAAAACACCTGTATAATGCGCTAGCATGCATAGCATACTAGCACATTATGGAATACTTGCCTTAGAATAAAGCCCTCCCCGCAGCGTGCTGTCACTGCTGAGAGGGCTGACATCTTCATCCGGTCTTTTTTCCGGGCTTGCACGCTCTGGCTGTGTGATTGGCTGGAGCTGCGATGACGTCACTCGGTTCCGGCGCGAACCTCTGGAGTTCCGGCAAGGTATGCCAGATCTGCAGGGTGCATGTGCCGATAATGTCACTGGCTGCATGCAGGATGATTATCTCCTAAACAGTGCACTTTAGGAGATATTCATTCTACCTACAGGTAAGCCCAAAAGGGGAAAGTTCTGTTTGTTTACATCCGCATCCCCCCCCCCTTCCGGTGCCACATTTGCCATTTTGGGGGGGGGGGGGGAGCGGGGACCTGGTTTTGATAGGTACCCGCTCCCACTTGCGGCCCAGATTAGAGCCAGAAGTTTGCCCCCTTCTTCCCCCACAGTCTTCTGGGACACATCACAAGTCCCAGAAGACAACGGGACCATTCCCATGGCGTAGGAAACTGGCCCCGAGACTTCACTCCTGTTTTTGTCTTTTTCCCCGTACACACGATCGGACTTTCCGACAACAAAACCATGTTTTTCTTTTTTCGAAGATTGTTGGCTCCACCTTGTCTTGCATACACACGATCACACAAATGTTGGCCAACAATTACGAACGTAGTGGCGTACAAGACGTACATGATACCTCCATTACGAACGCTAGTTTTTACAAGACCGAGCGCTTCCGACTCGTACTTGATTCCGAGCATGCATGGACTTCTGTCCGACAGACTTGTGTACACACGATCGGAAAGTCCGACAACAAACATTTGTTGCCAGAAAATTTGAGAACCTGCTAGCCAACATTTGCTGGCGGAAAGTCCGATCGTGTGTACGGGGCATTACTTGAGACGCCGACACCTGCACCCAAAGCCAGTTGAAGAATTGGCTCGGGTGAGCACAGCGCTGGATCCCTGGACAGGTAAGTGTCATATTAAGAGTCAGCAGCTACAGTATTTGTACCTGCTGACTTTATTTTTTTGGTGGGCGACTGAAGCTCCTCTTTAAGTTCCACATTAACCTCTTTTTGCCTATGCACCACACATGCACGGTGACAAAAAGGTGTCGATTGTAATGCCTACACACACCACACATGGATGGATGAGGTTTCTCTGTTGAGAGCCCAATCCCAGCACAGTGACCGAGCTGTCACCAACACCTTTCTGTCTCTATAGTCATGATTTGGAGACGGCAGGGCGGGCTCCTGATCATGTGACCAGCCAATCACAACGGTCACCTGATCATAAAGCCCCATGTAAAAAGGGGTTAAGGGCTTGTCGCAAGTTGTCGTTCTTATGTACATAGTGGGACGATAAACTATCAGTCGTTGCAACATTTGTATAGGGCAGATTGCGAAATTTTTTTACTATGCCAGCAAATAAACAAATGATTTGCCATGAACCTTCCTGTAAAATGCGACATGTGCGTCAGAAATGGGGAAAATCCAATTTGTGACGTTTTGAAGGAGTCACAGTTTGTTGGACATATGATGGAGAACACTGCGTATATTTTTTTGAGGGGGCATAGAATGGGAAGTTTAATGCGCCAAACAGTGGAATGGCGCGGAACTGCTTACAATCTATGGTGACTAGGACTTAATAGATCATTTGTGACTATTTTGCTAATGTTCCCCGTTGCAGTTTCTGCACTGGTAATAGTTGGCTCCACCCACTACTGCCTGTATAGAACTACAGGAGTGGGCGGAGACGAGACCAGTCACCCTGCACAAGGAAAGGGCGCAGTAGTGAGCGGTCTTTATTACGGGAAGTTTTACGTTGGATGACTGCACAGATCTGGAAGAAATACACAAAGCACACCGAGTTTCAAGCAAGAATACACATGACTCTTGTGTTGGCTTTTGCTCGGAGTTCAGCTTTAAGGTGCAGATGAAGATATTTCGCTCGGCCCGGTATTTTTGAAGCACCCCCCCCCCCACACACACACACACACACACACACCTGCTTCCTGTTCAGATTCCTTTTTAATTCTGTGGACTTACCAGGAATGATGGAATTCCTAAAAAACAAAACCCGCCGTGATCAAAGCCAGTGGAACGCTCTTCTCCTTTCACTCCCTGTTCT
The DNA here is from genome assembly GCF_042186555.1 of Aquarana catesbeiana. Taxonomy (NCBI): domain Eukaryota; kingdom Metazoa; phylum Chordata; class Amphibia; order Anura; family Ranidae; genus Aquarana; species Aquarana catesbeiana. Next base: position 29,209,485 of record NC_133336.1, on the reverse strand, counting down.
GTAGAATGCGCTCGGGGTTTTCCAGTTAAGTGACTTCCTATCTGATATGTCTGACAGCCCGTCAGACATGTTTCAATGTAATTATCTTCTTCTCCTGAATGAAATTAAATCTGATTTACGTAAATGGACTTATATTTTTCATACTTGGTTGGGGGAAAATAAATATACCGTATATACTCGAGTATAAGCCGAGTTTTTCAGCGCATTTTTTTTTATGCTGAAACCCCCCCTCGGCTTATACTCGGGTAAGGGCAGGGATACCGGACATTAGACTGCTTGTCCTGGGGATGCATTGCACTGTGGCTGCAGCGCTCCCCTCTCTCCCTCCCTTACACAGCGGGAGACCGCTGTGTCTCAGCGCTGACTCTCAAATTTTTGGCCGCGCTGTGACAGAAGTCCCGCCCTCCTCCTAGACCAGCTCGTGTGATAGACAGAACACTGCGTCTATTACACGAGCTGGTCTAGGAGGAGGGCGGGACTTTTGTCACAGCGTGGCCGAAAGATTCACAATGAGCTCCGAGATACAGCGGGAAATGCCCACTGTGCAATCCAGGTACTGACTGCATGAATGGGCACAGTCACTACTAGTGAGATTGCCATCACGGGCACAATGAGGCGGCAATGAAGGGCCTTGAGACTACAATGATGGGCATGGTGAGGCTGCAATGATGGGCACAATGAGGCGGCAATGATGGGTGTGAGACTACAATGATGGGCACGGTGAGTCTGCAGTGATGGGCACAGTGAGGCTGCAATGATGGGCACAGTAAAGCTGCAATGATGGGCATGGTGAGGCTGCGGTGATGGGCACAGTGAAGCTACAATGATGGGCACGGTGAGGCTGCGGTGATGGGCACAGTGAGGCTGCAATGATGGGCATGGTAAGGCTGCAATGATGGGCATGGTGAGCCAGCGGTGATGGGCACAGTGAGGCTACAATGATGGGCATGGTGAGCCAGCGGTGATGGGCACAGTGAGGCTACAATGATGGGCATGGTGAGGCTGCGGTGATGGGCACAGTGAGGCTACAATTATGGGCATGGTGAGGCTGCGGTGTTGGGCACAGTGAGGCTACAATGGTGACCACGTTAGGGCTGCAATGATGGGCAGTGGGGCTGCATTGATGGGCACAGTGACGCCGGCAGCCGCTGTGTTGTCCGTGCCGCACCGCATCCTGAAAATTTACCAGTAGCTGCTGCATTTCCCACCCTAGGCTTATACTCGAGTCAATAAGTTTTTCCAGTTTTTTTATGGTAAAATTAGGTGCCTCAGCTTATATTCAGGTCGGCTTATACTCGAGTATATATGGTAGTTAAAATGAATATCCTACCACGTATCTTATTCATGTTTCAAATGATTCCCTTAGGAGTCACTTCTGGTTTTTTTTTTCTACCCTTCAATCCTTGGTTTCCCATTTTATATGGAAAGGACGGCGTTCTAGAATCTCCCGGGATGTATTGTATCGCACTAAAGGGGCTGGAGGTTTAGCTCTTCCTAATTTTTAGCTATATTACCAGGCAATAGTCTTAACCCGAATATCAGATTGGAAATATGTAGAGGATTCCAGGTTGTGGGTACAAATGGAACATACTATGGCAGAAACTGATCTATCGGCTATTGTATTGCACTCCCGATACTTTATGGAAATATAATTCCCCTTTGATGCCCTTGTTACACCATTCCTTCTTGGATAAAGGGTTTAGGTCATGGTTGTTAGAGGACAAACCCCAACTTCACCATGTGACCGAAAACTCTAAAGTGAAATCTATACGAATAATATGTGGTCCAACAAGATATAGGTACATGGATATTTGGCGCTATACTCGGTTGTCTCATTTTGTAGGCAGTTTACCACTACTTTTTCGATCATTAACCGCTTGCCAACCAGCTCAAAAAAAATAATAAAAATTCCATAAATCCATCCCCTATTTTGTAAACACTATAACTTTTGCGCAAACCAATCAATATACGGTATTCAGTGTATATTCAGTGCCAAGAGACAGCAGACACACAAAAGGATATGGCCAAAGACTTATGGGTGTGACACAGGAGCATGGTCAGAGATAGTGGACATGCTACAGAGGATGGTCAGAGGCGGTGGACATGTCACAGAGGATAGTCAGAGATGGTGGACATGCTCCAGAGGATGGTCAGAGATGGTGGACATGCTACAGAGGATGGCCAGAGACGGTGGACATGCTGCAGAGGATGGCCAGAGACGTTGGGCATGCTACAGAGGATGGCCAGAGACGGTGGACATGCTATAGAGGATGGTCAGAGACGGTGGACATGCTACAGAGGATGGTCAGAGACGGTGGACATGCTACAGAGGATGGTCAGAGACGGTGGACATGCTACAGAGGATGGTCAGAGACGGTGGACATGCTACAGAGGATGGTCAGAGACGGTGGACATGCTACAGAGGATGGTCAGAGACGGTGGACATGCTACAGAGGATGGTCAGAGACGGTGGACATGCTACAGAGGATGGTCAGAGACGGTGGACATGCTACAGAGGATGGTCAGAGACGGTGGACATGCTACAGAGGATGGTCGGAGACGGTGGACATGCTACAGAGGATGGTCGGAGACGGTGGACATGCTACAGAGGATGGTCGGAGACGGTGGACATGCTACAGAGGATGGTCGGAGACGGTGGACATGCTACAGAGGATGGTCAGAGACGGTGGACATGCTACAGAGGATGGTCAGAGACGGTGGACATGCTACAGAGGATGGCTAGAGGCGGTGGACATAGAGTAGTAGCTGCAGTGACCCCAGGGGCCGCGCAAAAGGTTTCAGAGGGCTACAGGTAGGGCACCAAGGTTCTACTCTCTGCTCTTGTAAGCATGTTCAAGTGTGTGATTTACTTCCTATATAAAATCTCCTCATGGGAGTCTAGGAGATATAGGAAGCCAACAGCTCACTGTAGTCCACCCAAACCTCTCAGCCACTTGCGCTGCCTATTACCATTTACCAACTAACACCACAGCATCACTCCAGGTTGCAGACACACAGAACGCCCCTAGAAATGTCATATTGTGTTTGCATGATTGCCTCACTGATTTTCCCAGTAGTCTGCACTAAGATGCAAGTCAGATTTTAGGCATCCCCAACAATACGAATTTCAGTTTTGGGGAGATACTCCCCAAGGGTTAAATACTTCTAAGTGGATGTTAACCCTGCAGCTTTCCTCATTAGAACACTGAGAGTGCACCAGGCGATTATAATGACTCAGACCCTCCCATTAAGAATCAGTTTGAAAAGGACATTGGGGAAAACACAGTTATTTACTCAGAAAAGAATCTGCTACACAGTTTGTTAAAATCTCTCCAATGCACATTGCTCAGCCAGAGGCGATTTGTTATTCTTTAAGGGTCATCAACCAGTAAAAACTGCTGTTAAACAATATAAATTATTCTCCTCAGATGACCTCGCCATCACCGCCTATAGTGATTGGCTGAACACTGGATTTGCTCACACAATGAGCTCCTCAGGTTTATACATGCAACAAGTCCTTTTTTTAGACTCTTGAGAAGTGAAATCTTGTGGACCTGGGACTGGAAATTCCAGCTTAAACGTGTTCTACGGAGATGTTTCTCCACCGTCTTTATGACGAAAGTGCGTCTTAAAAGAAAACAAAAGCACAAAGGTTTCTGACTTATCTGGGAAAAGCCCAGGAGGGAGATGTAAGGCCAGATATGAATGGAATGTGAGGGTTATGAACCAAGCTGTGCATAGAGTAGATATTCTACGATAATAAAACGTTTTCTCTGTTTTCCAAAAATGTGCAAAGGGAAGTCTTATACGATTGGGTTCACATCTGCTTGCCATGTTAAAAATAAATAGAAAAAGAGGGTTAACAACCAACTAGGATCAGGTTATCTACTTTATAGTGTGGCAAGGGCTCTGGGGGGCTTAGCAGTTCCTGACCCTAGGATATATTTCTTAGCGGCTCAATTTCAACAGCCAACCGGCCTTGACCTACTGGATCACTGAGGACCCTATCGCTCGCTTGATCACTCTCCCGGGCCTTGATATTTCAGCTCTCTTCCATCTAGAAATGGCCCCTCCAGACCATCCTGCCCAATGTTCACCAGCGGACCTTCTGAGGAGACTTTGATGTACCTTAAAAACCACTCTTCATGTGTCCAGGTATTTGCCCACTCTGACAGAACCCCGGTTATGTTGAGTTGGCTAAGCTGGAAGGGTTTCAAGACTGGAGAGGGAAGGTAGTGAAATTTATTGCACAACCGTACTGGGGACGGGACGCCAAAGTCATTTTCGGAACTCCAATCTGAGATGGCATTTGTACATAGGCAATTTTACCAGTACCTTTAAGGCCGACACGCTTTACAAGCACCAATCCCTCTTCTCTAACCCTAGAGGACCCATTGGGCACAGGATGTATGAAAAATGACTGATGATATTTGTGACGTTACATACCAATCATCACTCTCTCGGCCTCCCACAAACTTTCCCAAATATTTATTGTCGGACATTTTTTTTTTTCATTGAACTGGCCAATGTCGCCCGACATTCAGCCCATGTGTACTAGGTTCTAGGCCGGGGGTCTTCAAACTATGGCCCTCCAGTTGTTCAGGAACTACAATTCCCATCATGCTTAGTCATGTCTGTGAATGTCAGAGTTTTTCAATGCCTCATGGGTTGTGTAGTTCCGCAACAGCTGGAGAGCCGTAGTTTGAAGATTCCTAGGCTCCTAGGCCTTATTCCCAAGTGCGAATCAAGGTTTATGTATGCAGGGCTGCTGTTAGAAACCACAGGGCCCCATACAGCCAACCCGACAGCCCCCCCCCAAATAAACACCGTTTACTATGCTTCAGTTTAGAGCCGCACAATTAATCAATAAAAAAATTAACGCCCCCCCCCCCCTCACAATCTTAATCAAGCATTTACAAGATTCATACAACAAGTGCAGGGAATTCCCTTAATTTGCAGGGATTTTCTCTCACTTCCTGTTTAGCTATGTATGGGACAGGAAGTGAAGGGAAATCTCCATGATGGGACAAAGAGGACAAAAACAAACCTTACAGGGTTTCTACTTTAAGGACAAGTAGAATGGTCCTCCCTCCAGCGAGTGACTAGACCAGTGATGGTGAACCTTGGCACCCAGATGTTTTAGAACTACATTTCCCATGATGCTCCACTACACTGCAGAGTGCATGAGCATCATGGGAAATGTATTTCCAAAACATCTGGGGTGCCAAGGTTCGCCATCACTGGACTAGACAGTGAAAGGAGAAGTAGCACACCGATGAGCTGTTCTCTCTCACTATGATCTTTCCTTCGATCAGCATGTTCCTTTTTTTTAGCACTGCAGCAGAGCTGATTGGGTCCTTGCGCTGCTTCTACCTCCCCAAGTCTGAGCTCGGCTGTACGGGGGGGATGGTAAATTCCAGTTCTTATTCACCTTGGATTTAAAAAATACATTTATTGATGTATTCTTTTATATCTGTCTGGAGTTCAGCTTTAACTCTTTCCTGGAGAACCTTGTCAAATATTTCAATGTATACATTGTATCATTGTATGTGCGCAGTTCCTATAAATAAGGGCCCAGGAAATGTCACAGTCGCTCAGTAATCAGCGCTCTCTTCTCGGGTCTTTGCATGCACACATCTAGTATGATAATAAAGGGTTTTTTTTTTTTTTTTTTTGTACAAAAGATCCAGACCGTAATCAGGAATTGGCTCTGACAGAAGTGCAGATTTTGCGTTCTTCAGCTTTGAATAAACAGAATAAAATGCTCACGGCGGAGAAAAAAAAGTGGCAAGGGCACGGCGCCCGATGCCATTGCAATCACAGCGGGCGCACACATTGCCCTTGGGTTTGTAATGAGTGGGGGGAAGGGCTCTTTGTAGAATGTTCTTGGCCATTTTGTCCTCTAGCAGGTGATTGGTTTGCCGGCTTATTTTTGCTTCCTTTTTAGCTGGTAATCATTTTTGTAAAATGATAGTAAAAAAAAAAGGGGGGGGGGAGGGACGGTGCGGCTGCCCACATACTTTTTTAAAATTTTATTTAATTTTGCCTTTTTCCAGCTTTAATTCTCAGTGTGTTGCAGCGTATTCAGGGTTCTGATTTAAGATCTGTTGTGGTTCACCTTATATTTGTATCAGGCGGGCGTAACAACTATTCATGGCGCGCCATAGTAGGATTTTGGTGGGGTCGCCCAGCAGCTGTGACCCCCGTCCGGCAGAACGGCATGTGGATTTGCTCTGTGGAAATGCCGGCAAAATGTAATGTTACTAAGCTATTTTCTCTCCACGTTGAATGTTCTTCACTTATAAAAATAGCGTGACTTGGGAAAATACTACATTATGGCCACTAGAGGGAACTGACAATCATAATGATTAATAAAGCGTATGTTACCCCAACACTTCCTATTCCTGATATGCTCCTGCTGTACCATGTACTTGTATGAGAAAGTATCCTGTTCTCTTTGTATTGCTTCCTTTGTTTGAAATACCTGGTGTTCCTGCCAGTCCCTCTGCTTTCCTATTAAAAACTGACCACGCTAAGCAGGAGAGCACAGCGTGGTCAGTTCTCTAGCTATGGTGGGAACTCAGTGTACTCTCCTCCAATGATCAAACTTGTCCTAAAACGCCCCCCACCCGCTTGCACAGCCATTCACTGGGAAGCTCAGGGTATTGCTGTTTCTCCTCCCCCCAGCTCTTATGCATCTGAGAACAGAGGGAATGTGATCACTTATAAAAATGAATACTAAAATTTATTTAAATAGTGTTTTTGGTTTGTGGTGCTCAGATGCAGTGTAGTTCCCCTTTAATGCATTCCAAGGATTAACTTCAGGGACAACATGTTCACTTGCTGCTTAACATATCCCACCTGTTTTTAGATGCCATTGAGATGGTCGGTATCATTCACTTTACCAGTCAGTTGTTATAATGCTATGCCCGATTGGGGTGTGTATATGTATATAATATTATTATTATTATCATTCACTTGTCGACCTGCCTATAGCTGATTTACTGCTACAGGACGTCCGCTCTGTGCAGAATCACGTGTGTGTGTGTGTGTGTGTGTGTGTGTGTGTGTGTGTGTATGTGTATATATATATATATATTTATTTTATCATAAATTTTGGCCAATATGTATTCTTCTACATATTCTTGACAAAAAAAGTCCCAATAAGTGTATAAGGATTAGCTTGCGCAAAAGCCATAGTATCTACAAACTATGGGGTATATACTGTAATTTTTATTTGTTTTTTACTAGTAATGGCGACGACCAAAGACTGCCCCGTACACACGGTCGGATTTTCCGACGGAAAGTGTGTGATAGGACCTTGTTGTCGGAAATTCCGACCGTGTGTGGGCTCCATCACACATTTTCCATCGGATTTTCCGACACACAAAGTTTGAGAGCAGGAGATAAAATTTTCCGACAACAAAATCCGTTGTCGGAATTTCCGATCGTGTGTACACAAATCCGACGGACAAAGTGCCACGCATGCTCAGAATAAATAAAGAGATGAAAGCTATTGGCCACTGCCCCGTTTATAGTCCCGAGGTACGTGTTTTACGTCACCGCGTTCAGAACGATCGGATTTTCCGACAACTTTGTGTGACCGTGTGTATGCAAGACAAGTTTGAGCCAACATCCGTCGGAAAAAATCCTAGGATTTTGTTGTCGGAATGTCCGAACAAAGTCCGACCGTGTGTACGGGGCATTAAAGTGGGACTGCGATATTGTGGCGGACATTCTGACATTTTGCGAGAACCAGTGACACTAATACACACACACATATATATATATATATATATATATAAAAAACTCCCCCCCCCCCCCCCCCCCCCCCAAAATTGTCTTTTTTTTTTTTTTTTATTTATTTAAAGCGCAAAAAACGCACTAAAATGAAGTGCCGTTCGTAGGAAAAAATTACATACATTAAATTTGGGTACAGCGTCGCACGACTGCGCAATCGTCAGTTAAAGTATCACATAAAATGGCCTGGTCATGATGGGGGGGTAAATCTTCCGGAGGGCAAGTGGTTATTATTGAGGATTTATAAGACACCAACAGTTTGCGCAGTCCTTTACAATCTAAGGGAAGTCAGTACAACTACAATACAATGAAATGAAATACCAGAGGGCCCTGCTCATAAGAGCTTGCAAATTAATATAATAGATAATAATATAGACAGGTAAAAATATATATATTTTTTTTCTTTTCCTTTTTTTTTTTTTTTTTTTATGCGTCTTTATTTCAGAAGTAACTTTCTTCCCTGCCCCACAGGAGAGCTTTATGTGTCTTTTAGGCACCAGGCCAATCTATGACCAATAACAAGCTATTATATAAAAAAAAAAATAAAAAAAAAGGGGATTTCACTTTCAATTTGATTGAAATAAAAAAAAAAATAAAAATAAAAACTTTTGTGATGCAGCTCAGACTCTTAGAAACTTTCCACAGAGGAAGTGCAGCTGAAGTGGACTGTAAAATGAATGTGTGCAATCTTCCATAGAGGTATTCCCCTTCTCATCTCACACATTGCACATCGCTGGGAGATATCAGTCTTACTACATGGATCTGCAGAGGGTGAGAGAGGCTCAGGGCTGGGAAGGAGTAGTAGTGTGTTCAATGATGGGGACGCTGGCTTCATAAGGTGAGTGTTGATTTTTTTTTTTTTTATTGATCATCCTGCGTGCTTTCCATTCACTCCACTTTTTTATGTTGTGGGTTAAAGTGGTATTAAACCCAAAAGCAAATCTATCTGCTTATCATACTACTGCTTACCAATTCTTAGATGTGGTGGCTGCATTAGTTTTCTTTTTTAGGCTTTCATTCCTTTTATTTTCACCTGGTGAACTGGCCAGTAATCTTGTTTTTCAAAGGGACGAGCTATCCTGCAGATGTAGCAGAGACAGGGATGAGACAAACCATTTATCACTGATAGGGGTGCTCACAGTGATCTTCTTTTTTATATGTAAAACCTTTTACCCCAAAAGGAAGAAAAACAGTTTGCTGTAACTGTTTATAAAGTATTATCTGGAGTTTGGCTTCAATTTCTTAGTGTATTATTTAGTGGCTAAGTGGTTAGCACTTCCACCGAGCAGCACTAGGGTCGTCGGTTCAAATCCCAACCACGACACCACCTGCCTGGAGTTTGCCTATTCTGCCTGTGCCGGTGTGAGTTTCCTCCGGGTACTCCTAGTTCCTCCAACACACGCTGGCAGGGTCCAAATCTGCTAGTCCATCTTTTATAAATCCTGTTTATTTTTTGGTAGGTGACATTACAAGCCATAAACATTTACAATGAATAGAGCAGTACAGAAAAACATTAATGATCTGCTAGTCCATCTACCACACCGAAAATATTTACTACTAAAAGTATACACTCACCAGACACTTTATTAGGTCCACCTTGCTAGTCCCGGGTTGGTCCCCCTTTTGCCTTCATTCTTCGTGGTGGAGATACAACAAGGTGTTGGAAACGTTCCTCAGAGATTTTGGTCCATAGTGACATGATGGCATCACGCAGTTGCTGAAGACTTGTCGGTACACATCCATGATGGGAATCCACCACATCCCAAAGGTGCTCTATTGGATGAGATGTGGTGAGTGTGGAGGACATTGGAGTACAGAGACCTCATTGTCCAGTGGTGAGATGATTGGAGCTTTGTGACATGGTGCATTATCCTGCTGGAAGGAGCCATCAGAAGATGGGGACACTGTAGTCATAAAGGGATGGACATGGTCAGCAACAATACTCAGGTAGACTGTGGTGTTTAAATGATGCTCAATTGGTACTAAGGGGTCCAAAGTGTGCCAAGAAAATATCCCCCCCACCATTACACCCCCACCACCAGCCTGAACCGGTGATACAAGGCAGGATGGATCCATACTTTCATGTTTACACCAAATTCTGACCCGACCATCTGAATGTCGCAGCTGAAATCCAGACTCATCAGACAAGGCAACGTTTTACCAATCTTCTATTGTCCAATTTTGGTGATCCTGTGCGAATTGTAGCCTCAGTTTCCTGTTCTTAACTGAGAGGAGTGGCACCCGGTGTGGTCTTCTGCTGCTGTAGCCCATATACTTCAAGGTTGAATGTGTTGTGCATTCAGAGATGGTAGTCTGCATACCTTGGATGTAACGAGTGGTTGAGTTACTGTTGTCTTTCTATCATCAGCAACCAGTCTGCCCATTCTCCTCTGACATCAACAAGACATTTTCCTCCACACAACCGCCGCCCACTGGATATTTTCTCTTTTTCGGACAATTCTCTGAAAAACCTGAGAGATGGCTGAGTGTGAAAATCCCAGTAGATCAGCAGTTTTTGAAATACACAGATCAGCCCGTCTGGCACCAACAACCATGCCACGTTCAAAGTCACTTAAATCCCCCATCTTCTCCATTCTGATGCTCGGTTTGAACTTCAGCAAGTCGTCTTCACCACGTCTAGATGCCTAAATGCATTGAGTTGCTTCCTATGTGATTGGCTGATTAGCAATTTGCGTTACCAAGCATTTGAACAGGTGTACCTAATAACGTGGCCGGTGAGGTGTGTATTCATACACCGAAAACTATTTTGGACAAAAAATGTTTACAAAACGGAGATAAAAGTGACCATCTTACTACTGAGGATATTGGTTAACCAGAAACAGATCGCCTAGCACCCCGACTGGGTGCCTCCTTCCCCCCTGCATTTAGATAAAAAAAAATTTCTGACTTTACAAGCACTTTAATTGAAAAGTCCCTCTTTGCCATGAAAATGAACTTCTTCACAAATGCGGTGGAAATGTTTTTTATGGGGTTAAGGCTTCAGGGCACCCAAGAAGGACCAGCAAGTGCCAGGACCATCTCCTAGAGTTGATTCAGCTTCGGGATCGAGGCACCACCACTGCAGAGCTTGTTCAGGAATGGCAGCAGGAGTACATCTAGATGCACAGTGAGGAGAAGACCTTTGGAGGATGGTCTGGTGTCAGGAAGGGCAGCAAAGAAGCCACTTCTCTCCAGGAGAAACATCAGGGACAGACTGATCTTCTGCAAAGGGTACAGGGATTGGACTGCCGAGGACTGGGGGGAAAGTCATTTTCAAGCACGAATCCCCTTTTCAAATGTTTGGGGCATCCGGAAAAAACCTTGTCTGGAGAAGAAAAGGTGAACGTTGCATCAGTCCTGTGTTATGCCAACAGTAAAGCATCCTGAGACCATTCATGTGTGGGGTTGCTTCTCAGCCAAGGTAGGTAGTGGGGCTCACTTACAATTTTGCCTAAGAACACCTCCATGAATAAAGATTGGTACAAAAACATCCTCCGAGAGCAACTTCTCCCAACCATCCAAGAACAGTTTGGTGAGGAACAACGCCTTTTCCAGCATGATGGAGCTCCTTGCTATAAGGCCAAAGTGATAACCAAGTGACTTGGTAAACAAAACATCGAAACTTTAGGTCCATAGCCAGGAAACTCCCCAGACCTTAATCCTATTGAGAACTTGTGTTCAATCCTCAAGAGGCGGGTAAACAAACAAAACAAAAAAAAACCCCACAAATTCTGACAAACTCCAAGCATTGATTATGCAAGAATGGGCGGCCATCAGTCAGAATGTGACTCAGAAGTTGATTGACAGCATGCCAGGGGGAATGGCAGAGGTCTTGAAGAAAGGTCAACACTGCAAATATGGACTCTTTGCATAAACTTAATGAAATTGTCAATAAAAGCCTTTGACAATTATGAAATGCTTGTAATTCTTCTTCAGTATACCATAGTAACATCTGAACAAAAGATCTAAAAACACTGAAGCAGCAGACTTTGTGAAAATGAATGTGTCATTCTCAAAACTTTTGGCTGCGGCTGTAGAACCCTCTCAAAAGCCAGGGCCCATCGTAGGCAAGATGCTAGCCTGCAGTCCCCTCCAAAAGCCCCCCATTCCGGTTGGGTCTGTCACAGCCTCTAATGACCAACCCAAAAATGTAACAACATCTAAATGACTATTAGTACATTCCTACACTGATATCAAAGCAGGAACAGATGGATCCTGCCCTGGAATGTCTACAAAGTTTCTCTGGATAATAAGGGGGATCATAGACTCTACGCGTTTCGTTTCTAGCTTCATCAGGAGTACAGTTGCTGTTAAGATTAGAAGTATCAGTTTCAAATCAAAGAAAAATGTTACACAATTACCAAGTGTATATGAATATATCACAAACTCATTTCAATTATTTTGAAACTTCCATCATTTGTAGAAGTGATCAAAAGACAACATTGCGGTGCCTGGGGGGGTCCAGGAAAGAGAAAACCAAAATGCCTCAGCTGGTGCTGTGACCGGTGTCCCAGGTTTCCTGTTTCAGGGTATCTCCTTTCATTTGCCGCATCCTTTGGAGTCACCCTTGCATGCAGGGACTAGAGTTGTGTCTCCCTACACTGTGTGCATCAATAGAAACACACAGCCCCATAGCTTAAGATGGCAGGGCTCCTCCCCTGCTCTTCCCTCCTCCTCCCCCCTTCCTTCTCTAAGCTAACAAACTGGCTGGAGACTGCACTGTCCACTGTTAACGCTTTTTCCTGTGAAGACCAGATGTTCAGGGAAGCAGCACTGACAGAGAGGGAGGCGGCAGCATTGCAAGTTGTGAATCTTTAATATTGCTCAATGTGTTAACATAAAAAGTGCTGAAGGTTTATTATTATTTTATTACCCTCATCAACTGAATACATTAATGTAAAAAAACAGTCAAGGAAAGAATTTGCCCCAAAATAGGACTGGTCTGTGACAGTCAGGAGCTGCGAAGAGTCATCTCTCTCGTTCCCTCACTACTAGAAAATCCGAACGGCGATTTTAATAGAGTAATGAGCGCGGAGTGAGACGAAATGAAACAAGGACACCCTGGAGCAATGCACTCAATTAGAGGCAGGCGTGAAATCACAGCCAGGCGCACCGCAGTGCTTAACCTATTTATACCCTTCTCTATTTCACCGACCAGCGGGAACAGACCGCTCTGTTGAGACAATTTTGATAGGCTGGGTCTGAATGTCTACAAGTCCAGCTTATAAAAAGTGAGATTCACAGGATAGGTGTACTGCGTATGTCAGAGGAAGATAAGAAATAATCCATTAACGATACATCTCTAAGATGCATGCACATTTACACCGTGCTTTATTCATTTCAAAATGCTGCAAGTACAGAAATATACCTGCTGACCTGTCAAAAATCCAGTGTTACCCCTGACTTCAAGTGAATGGGGCTGCTCTGCGGGCACCCCGCAACTGCATTCAATGTACGTGGTTGTGGTGTGGTAGTGTGGCAATCGAGGGGTTAAAGCAGGTGGTGAAGAGGCGATACAACTCCTCACCGCCTATCAAGTGCTCTCTGTGGAGCAATCCGCATTCAGATTGCTTTTCAGAGACTAAAGCATGTGTGAATGAGCCCTAAGAGCCTGTCCACACACTGTGTAGGGAAATGGGCTCCTGGGAGATGTAGTTCTGGTGTGTGTGTGTGTGTAAAGGGCTTTTGGGATATATACTTCTGGAGTGTGTGTGTGGAAAAATAGCTCTTGGGAAATGTAGTTCTGGGGGGGGTGTGTGGGGAAATGCTATTGGAAGATGTATTTCTGGTGTGTGTCTAGGTAAAGGAGTCTTGGGAGATGTAGTTCTGGGGTGTATGTGTGTGAAGGGAAAGGGCTCTTGGGAGATGTAGTTCTGGGATGTGTGTGTATGTGAAGGGAAAGGAGTCTTGGGAGATGTAGTTCTGCTGTGTGTGTGTGTGTGTGTGTGTGTGTATGTATAGGGAAAGGGCTCTTGGGAGATGTAGTTCTGGGCTGTATGTGTGTGTGTGAAGGGAAAGTACTCTTGGGAGATGTAGTTCTGAGGTGTGTGTGTAAAGGGAAAGGGCTCTTGGGAGATGTAGTTCTGGGGTGTGTGTGTGTGAAGGGAAAGTACTCTTGGGAGATGTAGTTCTGAGGTGTGTGTGTAAAGGGAAAGGGCTCTTGGGAGATGTAGTTCTGGGGTGTATGTGTGTGAAGGGAAAGGGCTCTTGGGAGATGTAGTTCTGGGGTGTATGTGTGTGAAGGGAAAGGGCTCTTGGGAAATGTAGTTCTGGGGTGTGTGTGTGTGTGAAGGGAAAGGGCTCTTGGGAAATGTAGTTCTGGGGTGTGTATGTGTGTGAAGGGAAAGGGCACTTGGAAGATGTAGTTCTGGTGGGGGGGGTGTATGTGCGTGAAGGGAAAGGGCTCTTGGGAGATGTAGTTCTGGTGTGTGTGTGTGTGTGCAGGGAAAGGGCTCTTGGGAAATGTAGTTCTGGGGTGTATTTGTGTGAAGGGAAAGGACTCTTGGAAGATGTAGTTCTAGGGGGGAGAGGAGCGTGAAGGGAAAGGATTCTTGGAAGATGTAGTTCTGGTGGGGGGGGTGTATGTGCGTGAAGGGAAAGGACTCTTGGAAGATGTAGTTCTGGGGGGGGGGTGTAAAGGGAAAGTGTGTGTGTGGAAAAATAGCTCTTGGGAAATGTAGTTCTGGGGGGTGTGTGTGGGGAAATGCTATTGAAAGATGTATTTCTGGTGTGTGTCTAGGTAAAGGAGTCTTGGGAGATGTAGTTCTGGGGTGTATGTGTGTGAAGGGAAAGGGCTCTTGGGAGATGTAGTTCTGGGATGTGTGTGTATGTGAAGGGAAAGGAGTCTTGGGAGATGTAGTTCTGCTGTGTGTGTGTGTGTGTGTGTGTGTGTGTGTGTGTGTATAGGGAAAGGGCTCTTGGGAGATGTAGTTCTGGGCTGTATGTGTGTGTGAAGGGAAAGTACTCTTGGGAGATGTAGTTCTGAGGTGTGTGTGTAAAGGGAAAGGGCTCTTGGGAGATGTAGTTCTGGGGTGTATGTGTGTGAAGGGAAAGGGCTCTTGGGAGATGTAGTTCTGGGGTGTATGTGTGTGAAGGGAAAGGGCTCTTGGGAAATGTAGTTCTGGGGGGGGTGTGTGTGTGTGTGTATGTGTGTGTGTGTGTGTGTGTGTGTGTGTGTGTGTGTGTGTGTGTGTGTGTGTGTGAAGGGAAAGGGCTCTTGGGAAATGTAGTTCTGGGGTGTATGTGTGTGAAGGGAAAGGGCACTTGGGAAATGTAGTTCTGGGGTGTATGTGCGTGAAGGGAAAGGGCTCTTGGAGAATGTAGTTCTGGGGTGTATTTGTGTAAAGGGAAAGGGCTCTTGGGAAATGTAGTTCTGGGGTGTATTTGAGTGAAGGGAAAGGACTCTTGGAAGATGTAGTTCTAGGGGGGAGAGGAGCGTGAAGGGAAAGGATTCTTGGAAGATGTAGTTCTGGTGGGGGGGGTGTATGTGCGTGAAGGGAAAGGGCTCTTGGGAGATGTAGTTCTGGTGTGTGTGTGTGTGCAGGGAAAGGGCTCTTGGGAAATGTAGTTCTGGGGTGTATTTGTGTGAAGGGAAAGGACTCTTGGAAGATGTAGTTCTAGGGGGGAGAGGAGCGTGAAGGGAAAGGATTCTTGGAAGATATAGTTCTGGTGGGGGGGGTGTATGTGCGTGAAGGGAAAGGACTCTTGGAAGATGTAGTTCTGGGGGGGGTGTAAAGGGAAAGGGCTCTTGGAGAATGTAGTTCTGGGGTGTATGTGTGTGAAGGGAAAGGGCTCTTGGGAGATGTAGTTCTGGGGTGTGCCAATTCCAGTAGCTTTCCATGCAAGCTTTTTACACTCCTGGTGATGATGCCACATCACAATGTTTTGGGGATAAATTTGACTAATGCGTAGTAGATGTAAAAACATAAAATGAATAGCCCTTCCTCCTTGTCACCTCAAAGTTAAACTTGGAATATTTCGGATGATTGCTATTGTTCCCCAAGTAAGGGAGAGGTTTTCTGTTCATGACGTGATTATGCATTTTTATACCGCATTCGTCAGAGCCATCTCACAGCTGTCTTGTGGCTACGGCTTTCCTCACTGTATCCGAAGCCCCTCCAAAAGTTTTGATTCGTCCTGCATGAGAGTAGGTGGGCAGCTCAGGCAGAGCACTGCCAATTCTGCTTTAATAACCAATCACATCCACAGCTCGTGATGTGGTCTCTCACACATCAGCAGTAAATCGGCATTGCCCGTTTCTTTCCAAGTGTATCTCTAGAGAAGCTCACACCAAGTGTACAACTTAAAGGAGAACTCCAGCCTGTTCTTCTCTAATTATGGACAAAGTTTCAATGTTCCTTGGTTTTTATTGCTGTCTGTTCCCTTTTGGGGAGACACACTCCTTTGTCAGAAGGTGGGGTGGGGGGGGGGAATCCAAAATGTTGTAATTTTTTGAACAAGATCAGGAGGATAATCTTCCAATGGGGACACCCATTCTGATGGCAACTCTTAAGGGTTGAATTGTCTCACTTGGGTGTAATACGCTCATCTACTGGCTGTCTTCTTGGCTATGGGGCAGGAATTGGTGGGGAATCTCAGCAGAAACACAGATAAGTAGAAACCTGGCAGAGGTTCCAACCCTTACCTGCTCCATCCAAGAACTAAAAGATTTTGGTTGGAGTTCTACTTGAAGCAATCAGTCCCCGATCTGAAAATTCCTTTCTTGTCTATTTAGCGTTACTATGTTTGCTTAACAACCTCTGATTACGCAGTGGCGGTGGCGTTGGTATGTTTGTGTTTGAAAACAACTCGTTTTCAAGCTGGAAATCCCCTTTTTTTTTGAAGAGACCTCCGCTGAGCATTTTTGGCCTTTAAGCTGGTAACAAAACATGACACTTAAAGAGAAAAAAACAAGAAGAGGTATAAACAAGGCTGCTCAGGCATTCACGAGTCCAGGCAGAGGTCAGCGACCCTCTGCACATTAAAGGTCATTTCTACAAGAATTCCACGACCGGCAGGCCAATGCGCAGCAGAGTCTTCAGTTTGCTTTCAATTTCTGTGCATGCGCCAATTCATCAAATTCTGTATTGATAGCGCTACTGCTAATGGCAAATTAAACTTGGATATTAATATTTGGCCATTAATTTGTTTAACTTGTCATTGCAAGATAATCAGTCCCAATGCATGCACTTCAGACCTTCGATCAGCTCAAATGCATGTAAGATGTCAGATCAGCCCCAATTCATGCACTTCACACCTCCAATCAGCTCCAATGCATGCACTTCAGATCTCAGATCAGCCCCAATGCATGCACTTCAGACCTCAGATCAGCCCCAATGCATGCACTTCAGACCTCAGATCAGCTCAAATGCATGCAAGATGTCAGATCAGCCCCAATGCATGCACTTCACATCTCATAGCAGCCCCAATGCATGCATGTAACATGTCAGATCAGCTCCAATGCATACATTTCACACCTCCGATCAGCTCCAATGCATGCACTTCACATCTCAGATCAGCTCAAATGCATGCAAGATGTCAGATCAGCTCCAATGCATACACTTCACACCTCAGATCAGCTCCAATGCATGCACTCTACATCTCAGATCAGCTCCAATGCATGCACTTTTCATCTCAGATCAGCTCCAATGCATGCACCTTACATCTCAGATCAGCTCCAATGCATGCATGTAACATGTCAGATCAGCTCCAATGCATGCACTTCACACCTCAGATGAGCTCAAATGCATGCACTTCACAACTCAGATCAGCTCCAATGCATGCACTTTACATCTCAGATCAGCTCCAATGCATGCACATAAGATTTCAGATCAGCTCCAATGCATGCACTTCACACCTCAGATGTTCCCCGATGCATGCAGGTCAGACCTCAGATCATCCCCAATGCATGTACTTCAGACCTCAGATTGGCTCCAGTGCATGCAGTTCCAACCTCAGATAAGGTACAATGCATGCACTTCAGACCTCAGATTGGCCCCAATGCATGCACTTCAATATCAGATCAGCTCCAGTGCATGCACTTCACACCTCAGATCAGCTTTAATGCATGGACTTCAGACCTCAGATCAGCCCCACTGCATGCACATAAGATGTCAGATCAGCTCCAGTGCATAAACTTGCATGGACTTCACACCTCAGATGGTCCCCAATGCGTGCAGGTCACACCTCAGATCATCCCCAATGCATGCACTTCACACCTCAGAATAGCTCCAGTGCATGCACTTCAGACCTCAGATAAGGTCTAATGCATGCACATAAGATGTCCGATCAGCTCCAGTGGATAAACTTCACACTTCAGAATAGCTCCAATGCATCCACGTTAGACCTCATATTAGCTTCAATGCATGCACTTCAGACCTCAGATCGGCCCCAATGCATTTACTTCAGATCTCAGATCAGCTCCAATGCAAGCTATATCCACACCTCATATCACTCCCAATGCATTTACTTCAGATCTCAGATCAGCTCCAATGCATTTACTTCAGATCTCAGATCAGCTCCAATGCATGCTATATCCACACCTCATATCACTCCCAATGCATGCACTTCAGATGTCAGATCAGCCCCAATGCATGCTTCAAACTCTATACAGTACCACTGTAGGTGCGTACGTTGACTTCTGGCTTTGGTTAGTTTAGGGCTCATGCACTCAAGCGGTTTGGCCAGTACCACATAAAAAACGTGTGTCATGGGTTCCTGGGAAGCACGGGTGCAACGTACAGTTGCGGCCAGCAGTTGGTCAAAGTCAATAACCGTGTAAAAAAGACAGCGGCTGGTTGCTGTTCTTAGTGGTACTGACACACCCAGGACCACATGAGTAGGAGGACATACGACCAGAATGTGGACTTTTTGCATTCGGGGTACAAGTCGTTCCATGGACATGGCTCAGTATGCGAGTACCGTGCCGTGTCCGGCATCTGCACATTTCAGCTTGTCGTAGATCTTACCGGGCTGCTAGTACAATGCACCTGTGTCCCCCCCCCCCCCCCCGCCAGGCACCCCAAATCACCCGTGTTTTACACTATATGAGCCAAACTACCCATGTGCATGAAGTCTTATCTGAGCACTGGATGGAAAAAAGTACGGGCAGACGTGACCTTTACTGATGACGTTTTTTTCCTCGATTAGCGTTCTCCAGGTTTGCACTGGGCTTACTTATCACACGTCGATCAGATGACTGACTTTATACAAATCACCTTTTATTTCAATCTCTCAAAAAAAAAAAAAAAAAAAATTTAAATAAATAACACTAAAAAATGTTTTCCTTTTTGAACTAAAGTAACTTGTTGGAGTCACATCTGCTGAACCTGGAAGGACTTGTATAATTCAAACCAGAGAACGCAGTCTGGGATTTCCCTTCACCAACAAAACAAAGCTATTATATACTGGTCGCGTGCAAAAAGCACCTTTTTTTTTTTTTTTCTTCTTTTTTGTTCCTTCACCTCGTGACATTGCAGCTCTGCACAAAGGTTGTCTTTGCAGACGCTCTGGGTCAGGACTGAACTTGTGGCTTCATGATTGTAGGTGCGCTCCAGACTCCATTATGCAGCATGAAAATACGTACAAGGCACAGCCTATCGACCGTTTCATTCTTCACAGAGCCAACAGGCAGGAGTAAAACATCAGGCTTTCAATAAGCTGGCGTTCAGGAGACCTGAATTGCGCTCAGCTTGTGTCCAGAGGAGACCTGTCCCTAACCGCAAGTAATGGCTTCGTATGCGAATTCATGCAAACGGAGGACAGCTGCGGCGACTGTCGGGTTGGACCCCCTTTTGTCTTCATTCTTGGTGGCGGAGATTCACCAAGGTGTTGGAAACGTTCCCTTCAAGATTTAGCTCCATAGTGACATGATAGCATCACACAGTTCCTGCAGATTTGTCGGCTGAACATCCATGACTGCCATCTCCCGTTCCACCACATTCCAAAAAGTGCTCTATTGCAGTGGTTGCACAGCTGCTTTAGATGACATGGTATTAATAAGAGCTATTTTATCTAAGGGAAGTTCTCAAAACACGGCCCGTTTGGGGGGTACTTGAGGACTGAGGTTGAGAACTACTGCTCTATTGGATGGGATGTGGTGAGTGTGGAGGCCATTGGAGTACAGGGACCTCATTGTCCAGTGGTGAGATGATTGGAGCTTTGTGACATGGTGCATTATCCTGCTGGAAGAAGCCATCAGAAGATGGGGACACTGTAGTCATAAAGGGATGGACATGGTCAGCAACAATACTCAGGTAGGCCGTGGGGTTTATACGATGCTCAATTGGTACTAAGGGGCCCAAAGTGTGCCAAGAAAATATCCCCCCCACCATTACACCACCACCACCAGCCTGAACCGGTGATACAAGGCAGGATGGATCCATGATTTCATGTTGTTTACACCAAATTCTGACCTGACCATCTGAATGTCGCAGCTGAAATCGAGACTCATCAGACCAGGCAACCTTTTTTTCCAATCTTCTATTGTCCAGGTTTGGTGATCCTGTGCAAATTGTAGCCTCGGTTTCCTATTCTTAGCTGACAGGAGTGGCACCCGGTGAGGTCTTCTGCTGCTGTATCCCATCTGCTTCAAGGTTCAGAGATGGTATTCTGCATATCTTGGTTGTACCGAGTGGTTATTTGGGTTACTGTTGTGTTTCTATCATCTCCAACCAGTCTGTCCATTTTTCCTCTGACCTCAACAAGGCATTTTCCTCCACACAATTGCCGCCCGCTGGATATTTTCTCTTTTATTATGACCATTTTCTGTAAATGAGATGGTTGTGCGTGAAAATCCCAGTAGATCAGCAGTTTTTGAAATACTCAGACCAAGCCCGTCTTGTACATTAAAGTGTTACTAAACCCAGGAGCCTACATTCGCTATATCTGTTTTCCTACAGTACACAGAACATGGAAATGCAATTATTTTAGAAAATATAAACTGCTAAATACCTTTTTCTCATCAGCAGTATATAGCAGTCTTATGATTTCTATCAGTTCCTGGTGAAGCTTGTAGGAGGAGTTTTCATACTTCACTGAGCTGTCATATCAGGCTGCAGGGCTCCTGACCCTCTGTCAGGACAGTGCTGATTGGCCATGTGCTAATCACATGCACTCTCCCAAGAAAATAAAACCCTCTCTAGCATAACACAGCAAAACTGAGCATGTGCAGCTTGACTCCAAAGGCTCTATCTTATCCGGACTTGTGCAGGGAGGAGAGAGGCTCTGTGCATACAGGATCAAACAGCCTTTTTACACAATGTGGAGCATTAACCCCTTGGGTTCCACAGTGAGTATGACAAGCATGCTTTCCTGCATATACACACTGATTGTACTGTTGTGGGTTTAGCAACACTTTAAATCCCCCTTTCTTCCCCATTTTGATGCTCAGTTTGAACTTCAGCAACCTCTAGATGCCTAAATGCATTGAGTTGCTGCCATCTAATTGGCTGATTAGCAAATTGGGTGAACAGGTGTACCTAGTAAAGTGGCCGGTGAGTGTATAGCGCCACCTTCAGGAGTAGGACTCTAGGCACAGAAACAGAAGCTTGCGGTCTGAGTTTCTGTTTTTAAAAACTGCCTGTAGTTGGACTTTATTCTGTAAGATTATTCTCTTTACACATTTTATCAGGGCAATGAATGGGGTCCAGAAGGTCCTTGGCAGTTCACAGAGAAAGTTTACGTATTACTGGGAATTGCCCCTTAAAATATATAATCTTCTGTGTTGCTATTTATCATCTGGGTCCGTACAGAGGTGTCAGTTCTTGGAAACAGAAACTCTGCACAGTTCTCTGGCATCAGTTATCTCATGCCTGGTTTTACTTTCTGTTTGAGGCCATCTCAGATCGAATACTAGGCTAGGACCGGCTTCAGTTAGACAAAACCAGCCCCAAGGAAGGCTGTGCCTTCTCTCTTAAATGTTTTGTTCTGTAATGGTCAATCGTACAACTAACCTGAAATTCCTGGGAAGGTTCCCATTTATACAGGTCATTGTATAGTTAGTAGTAGTTATTGACCTTCGAATGGACTTGTTCTGTAATGTTGGAGATGTTTCATAGCCTCTCCAAGCCACTTCTACAGTTTGAGTGTCGAGAAGATACCCCACCATTTATATCCACACAAATAGCACAGATACCATGGAATGTGTGGATGTTGATTGTCCAAGAACAGGATGGGAGGTGTGAAAGTTTTTGGAAGCACCCCGTTCTAGTTACACTTCCAACACTTGACATACCCCAGCATGTATATCCACACAAATAACACAGACACCTTTTTTCCGATCAGCATGGAATGAGTCAAGGTAGATGGTGATGGCCTAAGAACAGAATGAGAGGATCTGAAAGTTGTGGATCCACCCGGTTTTAGTTACATAAATCCCATCCTTGGCGTCAGGAAGTCTGCGTAGGTGTTTAACACCTCAATTCACATGGCTGAAGGTGTGAAATTTCTGTCACTTTTTCTAGAATCTCAATAGTACCTCACATTGACCACTTACTGCACCTCATGAGTTCTAGAAGAAGCAAGTCAAGTTAGGTCACTATCAATTGGACTTGTTCTGTAATGTTGAAGACGTTTCATAGCCTCTCCAAGCCACTTTTACAGTTTCATTGAGTGTCAAGAAGATACCCCACCATTTATATCCACACAAATAGCACAGATACCATGGAAAGTGTGGATGTTGATTGTTCAAAACCAGGATGGGAGGTGTGAAAGTTTTGGAAGCACCCCGTTCTAGTTACACTTCCAACACTTGACATACCCCAGCATGTATATCCACACAAATAACAGACACCTTTTGTCCGATCAGCATGGAATGAGTCAAGGTAGATGGTGATGGCCTAAGAACAGAATGAGAGGATCTGAAAGTTGTGGATCCACCCCGTTTTAGTTACATAAATCCCATCCTTGGCGTCAGGAAGTCTGCGTAGGTGTTTAACACCTCAATTCACATGGCTGAAGGTGTGAAATTTCTGTCACTTTTTCTAGAATCTCAATAGTACCTCACATTGACCACTTACTGCACCTCATGAGTTCTAGAAGAAGCAAGTCAAGTTAGGTCACTATCAATTGGACTTGTTCTGTAATGTGTAGCCTCCCTGGCGGTTTTCCCGAGTGTGGCTCGGGGTTAAAATTCAGGACCATTAGCGGTAACCCCGAGCCACACTCGGGATTACATATCAGGATCCTGGTGTAGCTTTACTTACCTTGTCCCCGGGATCCTGCGATGTCCCCCGCTGTGTCCGTGGGCTCCGTCCTCCTCAGAAGTCTCTCCTTGCCAGGCGCCGTTCCCTGTGAGCGTCGCGACGCACGGGGCGGAGCCTGGCGGCAAATTAAGAAAAAAGTAAAAATCATAACACATACAGTACTGTAATCTTACAGATTACAGTACTGTATTAAATGATTTCACATCCCTTTTGTCCCCAGTGCTTTGGCCCATGCCCTGCATGCAGTTTTATGTTATATATACTGTTCTTTTCTGCCTGGAAACTGGAGATTGTCCATAGCAACCAAAAAGTGTCCCTTTACGTCAAAAGTGGCTTTAGACCAGCTAGAAAACAGCGATAGTAAATTAGAATCACTTGCGGAATTGAGCGATAGTGAATCGTGGGGAAATTTATTTTATTACTATTTTTTTTTTTTTTTTAATTATTTATTTTTATTTATTATATTATAATTTATGTTTTTGTGTTTCAAACTTTATCATACCCGGGATATCTACTAGACTCTTGTTTGGACAGATTTAAGTGTGTTATTGTTAAGAATTACAGACCTACAATATAAAACGCCAAATTTCCATGCAAAATAATTGTACCGCTTTCAGCACCTAAAATCCGAAATAATCATACCGCCAGGGAGGTTAAGATGTTTTGCTGCTTATCCAAGCCACTTCTTCAGTTCTAATGAGGGCCAGGAACATACTTGACTTTTCGAAGCATTTTTATCAAAACCGGTAACGCAGACACCTTTATCCTATCGGCATGGATAGAGGTATGGTAAGGCAAATGCTGATTGCCCAAGAACAGGACGGGAAGAGTGAAAGTTGTGGAACACCCCCCCTTCCTCCCCATTCTAGTTACATCATCTTACTTTCACATGGCTGAAGCTGTGAATTGCTATTGGTTGACAATAATTCACACCTTTAACAACACTTCACACCTTCAACAACAACACTTCACACCTTCAGCGATGTCATTTGAAGGAGTAACACCTGTAGAGACTTCCTGACACAAAAGAAGGGATTCTATGATTAGAACAGGGTGGTTCTATAACTTTCGCATCTTCTTCCTGTTCTTCGATACTCAACGGCTGCCTTGATACATTCCATGGTGATTGGGTTAAGGTACCTGGTCTCCCTGTGTGAAAATAAATGGCGGGGTATGTTCCTGGCACTCATTGGAGCTAAAGAAGTGGCTTAAGAGAGTTATGAAACGTCTTCAACATGCAGTTCAGTTGAATGCAACCAGCTACTTCTAGCTGTACCAAGACCTGGATAAATGAGAACCTTCATAGACCATTTCAGGTTGGGCATTTTCCGACCCAGGAGACATCTATGTTCTCAAACTGATGCATTATCAAACTTTGCATCTTGAAATTGTTCTTCTAGAACTCCGACCACAACAAATAGTCAATGACAGTCAATTTTTGGAACTCTAGAAAATCTTACTATTAGACAAAGCTGACCAGGTTAGCTTCCAAAGCTGAATAAAAAGATACAAACTCTCTATAGGGATTTCAAGTGATGTCAGGCGCTGACCAGAACAGGAAGTTGAGTTCTGCCATATTTGACGTTACCAATTTTATATATCAATAAGACTGGCACAATTTTTAACTTCTGTAAGCATATCTTAATGATTAAATTGTAGGGCTGCGGAAATGACGTTTAATTCCTCGATTAATCGTTAATTTTTTTGATCGATCAAAATTCTTTTCATCGGTACTCACCTCTCCGCCGGCTTCCGGGTCTTCAGGGAATTCCGTCGGAGATCCAGTGACGTCAGGGACATTGCCGTCACCGGACTCCTCCCCCCTTCCCCAAGTGCCTCCGTCCGCTAGCGAAGGGACGTCACCGGACAGCCTGGACAGTGATGGTAAAATATGGATGTGGTTAACTGGGATCATTCAGTGAGCTAAGTGTAGGCAATATTGATAACCTCCGTTTTTAACATTGTTGTCCTTAGAGGCTGATAAGCTGTGATATTTTTGCGTGTGGATCAGCTTCTGCTGTTGCTATGACGGCAGCGCTTGCTTTTGATTGACGTGTGACGTCCTAGCCATGCCCCGCTATGTCCGGCTTAGGCCGTTGCCATAACAACGGTGCTATTTAAATAGACTGTAGGGTGATGCCGTAGCCCCGTCCCGCTGAGAGAGTTCTGATTGAACGTAACGCGTACGGGGGGGAGCTACGCATGACGTCACCCGCTGCTGCCCTACTGAACTAACACGATTGTCGGCTTTACATGCTGTGTTTTTATCATCTTTATGTGAGTAGTTTATGTGTGTAGTAGTATATATGTGTGTGTGTGTGTGTGTGTGTGTGTGTGTGTGTGTATGTATGTATATATATATATATATATATATATATATTGTGTATACCACATTTACCACTGACTAATGCAGAGTTGCAATGCAAGGAGATCAGCTAAAAGTAGCTGGATCTGTATGTACGTTATAATTAATCGAAATTTAAAAAAAAATCGATTAATCGAACACGAAAATTTAAATCAGTAACAGCCCTAATAAATTGGTTTGATTAGTATACTACACTTTGAGCTTAGTTGTCCTGTGATATTTCCTGGAGCAATTGAAGATGCTGATATTGGTTTGGAGGGAGGATTTGTGCCTGGGTGCCTTGTCCCAGTACTTAAAGCATTTGCAAACTTGTACTTGTCCCAGTACTTAAAGCATTTGTAAACCCAACATTTCATATTCCTGATATGTGCCTGCTGTACCATGTACTTGTAAAAGAAAGTCTCCTGTTCCTTTGTGTGAAATCCCTGGTGTTCACGCTAGTCCTTCTGCTTTCCTATTAAAATCTGACCACACTAGGCAGGAGAGCATAAGCGCAGTCAGTTCTCTAGCTGTGCTGGGAAGTCAGTATGCTCTCCTCCAATGATGAGACTCGTCCTGACACGCCCTCACTGGACAGCCATTCACTGAGAAGATCAGTGTGCTGCTGCTTCTCCTCCTCCCTCCAGCTCTTGTGCAGCTAAGAACAGAGGGAATGTGATCACTAATAAAAAAAAGGGGAAAAGTGTTATTTATAGTGTGTGTGTGTGTGTGTGTGTGTGTGTGTGTGTGTGTGTTTGTGTGTGTATATATTTGCCTTTCTTTTTTTTTTATAAACGGAATGGGTTCTTTTACAAGGTCATCGTTTACAATCACTTTAATGCCACTGAGATCCAAGCGTCTGAATATCGAGTTCCCCACTTTTCTTTATATCAAAAAGTAAATAAAAAAAAAAATAAAAAAAATTAAGACACCCCTATTCTGCTAGCAGAGGGGTGCATAGGAGGGAAGTGTCTCATGAAGGTGAAGATCTGCTTTAAGCTGCAAGGCAATGAACAGATTACTCAACCTCGTGCAGTGGTGCAGGACTTTAGGGGTTAAAACAGGTGGAGAGAAGGTGTCTTTATTCGACCTTACCAACTATGAAATGAGCCCTTCTGGTCTTCTTGAGTTCAGGGGGATAGTGCCTTTGCAATCTCATCTTGTGTAGTGCCTCTTGCATCGAGGAAGTACAGTTTCCTCAGTGGAAAAATTGGCAGAAAACCCTGGATCTGCCAATTGGCGTTGGCCCTGGAACTATGCAGGCACCTTCAGATGGTAAATCAATCATCCACAGCTCGAGGAACCCCTAGCAACCTCTGGAGGAACTCTACGGTTCCACAAAACCCTGGTTGGGAATGGCCACTCCAGGCAGTATAGGAAAGTGACTGTATACATTGTGTGCTTTCAGTTGTTGACCAAAGATGTCCTCCAATACTACTGGGCTTGGCTGTATAGGACTGGAATGGAAAGTTCCGTAGCCTGAAGGATCATTTCTGCTCTGCTGCTCGAGGTTCGTGATCTGTATGAACCATTCCGCCTCTTTGTGTAAGCAGCAGGATAAGTATGTGGATTGGAACGTTCCCAAGAACTATATACAGAATCTTCAGAATTGGGGGAATACCAGGCTTACCAGTGTATTATTCTGAAGAATTCCAGTGGAAGCGATCATTGGGAAATTTTTCATTGTTTTCTTTGTCTTGCTTTTGTTTTCTTACAGTATATTCAGGATGTTGTTTGGTTTGTTTGATTGTTCTGGTTTGGAGATGTTTCCAGTCTGAAATTTAATTAGGGACGTTTTTAGAAAGTGGACTTGCTGATTAAATAACATTTAAATAACATGCTCTGTTCCTCAATGGATAAAGTATACATAGAACTTGTCCCATTGTCTAAAGCCTCGTACACACGATCAGATTTTTGGAGGAACGTTTGTCCAATTTTTTGTTGCTTGCTAGTTAATAGTTAAAGCGAAGTTCCGCCTGGGAAAAAAAATTAAAAGTCAGCAGCTACAAATACTGTAGCTGCTGTCTTTTAATATATGGACACTTACCTGCCCAGGAAGCCTGCGATGTCGGCACCCTAAGCCGATCTTCAGATCGACTCGCGGGTTCTGCCGCCTCCATTCCTGGTAAGGGAACCAGGAAGTGAAGACTTTCAGCTTCACTCCTGGTTCCCTACTGCGCATGCACGAGTCGTGCTGTGCGTTCTGAGTGGTCCCTGCTGTCTTCTGGGACCTGTGTGTCTCCCAGAAGACAGCGGGGGGAAGGAGGAGGGGCCAGACATGGTGTAGTTTGCCGCAGAAAGCGCGGTGATCTATGCCCAGAAGTGGGAGCAAATACCTGGATTTGATAGGTACCTGCTCCCCTCCCCTCCCCCTAAAAGGTCCCAAATGTGACACTGGAGGGGGGGGAGGAATCCGATAAGCGGAAGTTCCATTTCTGGGTGGAACTCCACTTTAAGAGGTTACTCACCATGTGAAAATTCTCGTACGACAGAATTCAACTTCAGAAGTGACATAATGTGTTAAATAGTTTTGTATGTATTCTTTCGTTTCTGAGCATGCGTAGTCTTGCTCTTACGATTTTTTTGTGGAGGAAAACCGTACTAATTAAAGGAAAATCGGACGTTGTGTTCACGTACGATTAAAATTTTATAGTCTGCACATCCAGTTTTTGTCGTCTGAAAAACCAGTATCGTCTGTCGAAAGCACCGTACTAACGATTTTCGTATTGTGTGTAAAGGCCTTAAAGTGTTAAGGCACATTTATTTTCTGCCATAGTTCACGCTGGTATATAACACTAAGCTCTCCAGTGCATGTCATTCATAAAAATATGCGGTATAATCACTTATTTTACAGCACCGTTCGCTCCCGATGCGATAGCTGCAGGGGTAGGTGCTGGGAAACTCCCGCTGACGTCAGCCAAAACGTGGAGGGGATGGGAGGAGACCGGTGGGCAGTCATGAGAGCAGCCAACGGCGCTCTGAAGTAAGCTATTATACAGCATATTTTTATGAATGACATCCACTAGGGAGCTTAGTGTTATATATCAGTGTGAACTATAGAAGAAAAACGCTGTTATATTTAGAGCCGGTTAGGCGGATTGGGGAGCTGACAGGCAGAGAGGGGAGGGAGGAGAAGGAGGACACAGACACAGGCAAGCAGGCTGCGGATGACGGAGGCACGTAAACGGACCACGGTGTCCGGAATATCGTGGTCAGTTTAGAGGGGGGAGGGTATAGCCAGGCAGGATCAGCCAGGTAATTCAGGCGATACGGGGGGCCAAATTACACAGCACAAGCACTGCACTGTATAACATGCTTTAAAGAAACAGGATCAATATTTTTTTTTTTTTTGGGGTTAACAAACGCTTTAAAGTAATTGTAAGGGTTACTTTTAAAAATTAAAATAAAAATAACAAACATATTATACTTACCTCCCACTGTGCAGCTTGTTTTGCACAGAGTGGCCCCGAACCAGCTCTTCTGGGGGCCCTCAGCGGCTCCTCCCCACATCAGATAACCCCCTGGGAGAAGCACTCTCCCGGGGGGGGGGGGGTTACCTTGCGGGCACGCTCCCGAGTCCAGCATACGGCTTCCATAGAGGCCGAATGTGGGTCTCGCCCCCCCCCCCAGCACCCGCATCATTAAATTTGATTGACAGCAGCGGGAGCCAATGGCTGCGCTGCTATCAGTCTATCCAATCAAGAGCCAAGAACCCCAGGCAGAGAGAAAGCGCGCCCCCGTGGGTCGTGTTCTAGGCCTCAGGTAAGTAAAACTGGGGCGGAGGGGTGCTGGTCACTGCCAGGTGTTTTTTCACCTTGATACATAGGATGCATCAAGGTGAAAAAACACATTGGCTTACAACCCCTTTAAGGCTAGCTGTGAGGACTGACAGGGCGGCCCCTCCTACCTCCACCGCTGTCCAACCACACAGCTAGCAAGGAGACAGCTAATTTGATTGACAGCAGTTTTCTCCATCTCCAAGCACTTGCCTGGAACATTTTAGCTGACACGCCCCACCCCTTCCAATAAATCAAAGCAGCCTTCTCCAAGCTAGCTGTGTGATTGGATGGCGGTGGAGGTAGCTGCCCTGTTCCACCTCGCACACCAGTGGGGAACAGAACATAGAACTTGGACATGGAGAAAACGTCTGTCAATCAAATTAGCTGTCTCCTTGCTAGCTGTGTGGTTGGATGGTTGTGGAGGGAGATGGGGGATCCGTCCTCACAGATAGCCATAGACAACACCTAGAAAGATGGGACAAAGTACTGAATGTTGTGCTTCTTGAGGTCTACTTTCAAGGATAAGTTCACCTTTTTCAAAAATATAATAAATGCACATCTTTTTGTAGGTAAAAAAAAAAGTGCATTTATTTTTTTTGTTGGGACCCAGGAAAGCATTGTACTCATTATTGGCAGATCGTGGGTGATATGCAGGGCTCTAAAGGGCGCTGTGTGTAAGCTGTTTGGATGTTCATCATATGACTAAGCAGTTACACGCTAACAGGACACATCAATGAACTCCTCCCATAGCGCCGTGATAGTTCAATAAAAACTATAATCCAACGGGCGCAAAGGCTGCCGGACCGCGTACTTTCTATTCACGTGCAGAGCCCCGCACGGCCACGTTCTTTGCATAGAATGACGACGAGCCAGGGGA
Source organism: Aquarana catesbeiana (assembly GCF_042186555.1). Classification (NCBI taxonomy): domain Eukaryota; kingdom Metazoa; phylum Chordata; class Amphibia; order Anura; family Ranidae; genus Aquarana; species Aquarana catesbeiana. Next base: position 29,179,482 of record NC_133336.1, on the reverse strand, counting down.
AGAAGATCGTCCGCCGCCTGACACACTGGGGGAGATTTGGGGACCGATGGATTTGTAACATGTTACACCCTGAATATGGGTGCAACATGTTACAAAAGGTGAACTTGCCCTTTTAAATCTTTTTGTCTTTGTGATTAGCAACTAATACGTCATCCAGACCCTCCCCATGGAATATGGGAAAGATGGGCATCCCTAAGGTGCTACTAACTCTTTTTTTTTAATGTTGGTACCTCAAAGTGTAGCAAACTTTACTTCTGTTTGCACCTATCCTATTCTATGATTGGATGAATAAGGATCATGGTGTCACTGCCCCGCCTCTCCTCCAGGCCTTCTGTGATTGGTAGCTGTGCTGAGAGATCGACACCTGTGTTCACTATGCAGAAAAGCAGCTGCTTGGCACAGGATCCAGAAGAATGTGGCGATCACTGTAGAAGTGATGACTTCCTACTCTGGGGTTGACTTACTGAAGAGTGCAAAATCTGGTGCAGCTGTGCATGGGAGCTTTTAACTTCTGCTTGTTCAATTGAGCTTCGATCATAAAACTTGGAAGATGATTGGTTTCTATGCACAGCTGCACCAAATTTTGCACTCCAATTTTTGTAAATTAACACCAATGTGGTAGTCATCACTTCTACAGTGATCGCCACATTCTTCTGGATCCTGTGCCGAGCAGCTGCCCTTCTGCATAGTGTACATACGACAGTGAATGGATAGGTAGCATTCTCTGTGATGTCACTGATTTCTAGTGCATGGATAGGATACATTCTCTGTGGTGTCACTGGTCTCTAGTGAATGGATAGGCTGCATTCTCAGTGATGTCATCAGTCACTGGTGATTGTATAGGCTGCATTCTCAGTGATGTCACTGGTCTCTAGTGAATGGATAGGATACATTCTCAGTGATGTCACTGGTCCCTAGTGATTCGATAGGATACATTCTCAGTGATGTCACTGGTCTCTAGTGAATGGATAGGATACATTCTCAGTGATGTCACTGGTGTCTAGTGAATGGATAGGCTGCATTCTCAATGATGTCATCAGTCACTGGTGATTGTATAGGCTGCATTCTCAGTGATGTCACTGGTCTCTAGTGAATGGATAGGATAGATTCTCAGTGATGTCACTGGTCTCTAGTGATTCCATAGGATACATTCTCAGTGATGTCACTGGTCTCCAGTGAATGGATAGTATACATTCTCAGTGATGTCACTGGTCTCTAGTGAATGGATAGGATACATTCTCAGTGATGTCACTGGTGTCTAGTGAATGGATAGGCTGCATTCTCAATGATGTCATCAGTCACTGGTGATTGTATAGGCTGCATTCTCAGTGATGTCACTGGTCTCTAGTGAATGGATAGGATACATTCTCAGTGATGTCACTGGTCTCTAGTGAATGGATAGGATACATTCTCAGTGATGTCACTGGGCTCTAGTGATTCGATAGGATACATTCTCAGTGATGTCACTGGTCTCCAGTGAATGGATAGGATACATTCTCAGTGATGTCACTGGTCTCTAGTGAATGGATAGGATACATTCTCAGTGATGTCACTGGTCTCTAGTGATTCGATAGGATACATTCTCAGTGATGTCACTGGTCTCAAGTGAATGGATAGGTTGCATTCTCTGTGATGTCACTGGTCTCTAGTGAATGGATAGGATACATTCTCAGTGATGTCACTGGTCTCTAGTGATTCGATAGGATACATTCTCAGTGATGTCACTGGTCTCAAGTGAATGGATAGGTTGCATTCTCTGTGATGTCACTGGTCTCTAGTGAATGGGTAGGCTGCATTCTCAGTGATGTCACTGGTCTCTAGTGAATGGATAGGCTGCATTCTCAGTGATGTCACTGGTCTCTAGTGAATGGATAGGCTGCATTCTCAGTGATGTCACTGGTCTCTAGTGAATGGATAGGCTGCATTCTCAGTGATGTCACTGGTCTCTAGTGAATGGATAGGATACATTCTTAGGGGTGTCTTTGGGTAGATTGCATCCTGTGAGAACATTAATAGACCTATCACCCGAGAACTATATAATGTGCAACTGAGTGAACCTCTAGTTCTCAAACCAGCAAGTTCTAGATTTCTTGTCCAGTGAGCTGACACTTGGTCTCAAAGGGGTCTTCAAAAAGTTTCTGCACTTTTTATATTTTTGATGGAAACGGTGAGGGCCGGAGAAGTAGAAATTGGTCGTGTCAGAGTGTCATGTGACTAGTCTGTCTGGCAAGCCGGCTGTCCTTGCAGTTTAGTATGAGTTGTCATGCCGTGGTGAAGATGACTGTGAAACTTATTAAAAAAAAACAGTGCGGAAACTTTTTGGAGAACCCTCATACAATCCCCCTTCTTCTTCTTCTCACGTGCTGGCAAGGGTTTGTATTTACATTTTGGGAACCATTTAATAGTGAAACACATGAAGCCAACTAATTCTACGAGCTGTGAATTCCGCCTCAGCCCCCTCTGAGTAATCCTCGGTTTCGGGTCTGTTTTGTGTGTACCCCCCTGAATTTATGTCATCGCTCTATATTTGTGTACATTTTATCGATCTTCCAGGAATCGTTCTGGGCCTCAGTGTGCTATGAGCCTGGGGGGGGCGGGATTTACCGCATTCCACCCCCCTGCGTTATTCCCTGTGGTGATCCCCCTTGCACACCATTCACTTTCTTTTTGCATATTGTGTAAAAGTTTGACTCGTTATTCCCATCTGCCACTCGTCGTAGTCAGAAGTAGAAAAGCAATAAACTCCACGTGTGCTGATCTTCAAAAGGGACCAAATTTTAGAGGACCAAGAAAAAAAACCTTAAAGGGTGTGTGGGGGGGCTACTACCAAAAATAAGTGGAATTATACCCGAGAACAAAATAGTAAAATATTGCGGCTTACCAGTCCTTGGATGTGGTGGCTGCATTCGTTTTCTTTTTTTAGGGCTTTATTCCTTTTTCTTCTGGTGATCCTGCCAGTAGCATACTCCTGTCCCGGGATGACCCTGCTCATTGTACAGTATCTCACAAAAGTGAGTACACCCCTCACATTTTTTTAAATATTTTATTCTATCCTTTCATGTGACAGCACTGAAGAAATTACACTTTGCTACAATGTAAAGTAGTGAGTGTACAGCTTGTATAACAGTGTAAATTTGCTGTCCCCTCAAAATAACTCAACACACAGCCATTAATGTCTAAACCGCTGGCAACAAGAGTGAGTACACCCCTAAGTGAAAATGTCCAAATTGGGCCCAATTAGCCATTTTCCCTCCCCGGTGTCATGTGATTGGTTAGTGTTACAAGGTCTCAGGTGTGAATGGGGAGCAGGTGTGTTAAATTTGGTGTTATCGCTCTCACTCTCTCATACTGGTCACTGGAAATTCAACATGGCACCTCATGGCAAAGAACTCTCTGAGGATCTGAAAAAAAGAATTGTTGCTCTACATAAAGATGGCCTAGGCTATATGAAGATTGCCAAGACCCTGAAACTGAGCTGCAGCACGGTGGCCAAGACCATACAGCGGTTTAACAGGACAGGTTCCACACAGAACAGGCCTCGCCATGGACGATCAAAGAAGTTGAGTTGCACGTGCTCAGCGTCATATCCAGAGGTTGTCTTTGGGAAATAGACGTATGAGTGCTGCCAGCATTGCTGCAGAGGTTGAAGGGGTGGGGAGTCAGCCTGTCAGTGATCAGACCATACGTAACACACTGCATTAAATTGGTCTGCATGGCTTTCGTCCCAGAAGGAAGCCAATGCACAAGAAAGCCCACAAACAGTTTGCTGAAGACAAGCAGACTAAGGACATGGATTCCTGGAACCATGTCCTGTGGTCTGATGAGACCAAGATAAACGTATTTGGTTCAGATGGTGTCAAGTGTGTGTGGCGGCAACCAGGTGAGGAGTACAAAGACAAGTGTGTCTTGCCTACAGTCAAGCATGGTGGTGGGAGTGTCATGGTCTGGGGCTGCATGAGTGCTGCCGGTGTTCTGCCATATAGTGTCCTCCTATCGGATAGTGTCCGCTCCGTACTGCGCAGGCGCAGCGCTTGCGCAGTACGGAGCAGAAGGAGATGCCGAAAATGTCCGAAGTTGATCAGCTGACCATCAGCTGTACACGGCGCTTCGGCAGTTCTTAGCAATGGCTGTGTAAGAGGGCCCCTCGCGGGCTCGCTTCGCTCGCCACGCTTCGGGCATGGCCTCGCTGCGCTCGGCAACTATTTATTCTCACTCTATGTCCACTTGGATAGTAGGGAATGATCCTGGACATAGGGTGAGAATAAAAGCGCAGGCGCCGTGTACAGCTGATGATCAGCTGTTAAACTTCGGAGACTTTCGGCGTCTCGTTTGTCCTCCGTACTGCGCCTGCGCAGTACAGGGAGGACACTATATGATAGGGGACTGTATTTGACAAGACACCGGCACTGGGGAGCTACAGTTCATTGAGGGAACCATGAATGCCAACATGTACTGTGACATACTGAAGCAGAGCATGATCCCCTCCCTTCAGAGACTGGGCCGCAGGGCAGTATTCCAACATAACGACCCCAAACACACCTCCAAGACGCCCACTGCCTTGCTAAAGAAGCTGAGGGTAAAGGTGATGGACTGGCCAAGCATGTCTCCAGACCTAAACCCTATTGAGCATCTGTGGGGCATCCTCAAACGGAAGGTGGAGGAGTGCAAGGTCTCTAACATCCACCAGCCCTGTGATGTCGTCATGGAGGAGGGGAAGAGGATTCCAGTGGCAACCTGTGAAGCTCTGGTGATCTCCATGCCCAAGAGGGTTAAGGCAGTGCTGGAAAAAACTGGTGGCCACACAAAATATTGACATTTTGGGCCCAATTTTCACTTAGGGGTGTACTCACTTTTGTTGCCAGCGGTTTAGACATTAATGGCTGTGTGTTGAGTTATTTTGAGGGGACAGCAAATTTACACTGTTATACAAGCTGTACACTCACTACTTTACATTGTAGCAAAGTGTCATTTCTTCAGTGTTGTCACATGAAAATATAGAATAAAATATTTATAAAAATGTGACTCAAAAACATACTGTATAAAGTAGTGGCCTCCCAAAGACACCAACAAGGGTACCCAATGATACCAATGATGGGGCACAATTCCTCCCACTGACACTACAGATGCACTGAAAATTTTGACGGACGAAAAATATCAGCCAAAAATGTTGTCAGCATTTTGCTGATTAAGCAAAAATGGCACCTAAAATGTGTGCATTTTACTGCGATGTGGTTGCGATTTTACTATGCCTATGGTGTGTTTATCGTAGAACATGTGACTCAAAAACATAACACGGGTGTGTTATTGAGGCTCCATTCACATCTGATATCTTAATTTCGCTGCAAAACACAGGACGGGTTTGCAATGCCATTACTTCTAACCACTCCAATCACGCTGAGATTTTACTGTAATTGTCGCGTGGTAAATCGCGCGGCAAACGTGACAAATCGCAACGCTGTCACCCAAAAGAAGCTCTTGTTCCTTTTTGAGCGACAAGCGATTGGGGTGCTATTAAGAAGTAATGGCATTGCAAACGTGTTTTGCAGCAATTTGAATTTACGGGCGGATCAGGTGTGAATGGAGCCTGATGCATTCTCAATGCATTTCAATGGAGAGTTGCGTTTTTTTTTTTGTTTTTTTTTACTGACCAAAAATGCAGCAAGCAGGACTTTTAACACCACAATGGAAGCGCAATGGAGCCTTGTGAAGACATACATAGAATTTTTAGAGGGATGCATTTTTTTATTTTTTTTACTTTTCTTGCGCTAAAGGTGCCAATAACAGCAGACAATAAATTAATTTAAATTCACGATATTAATTAAAAAGTCGAATATAATACAAAGTAAGGATTGGGAAACTCAAAAAATTGGTGAACTTTATGGGCACATAATGAGAGGAAGATTCATTAAAAAAGTCAACATTTTAGTACAGCATAGTTAAAAAAAACATATAAACAACATGCAAACAACACCCTGTATGGACACATTTACCAGTTACCCAATAGTGCAGTTACAGAGGGCTGGATCAATAGTATAAGGATTAGCTTAGTAATATATCAAAGCACAAAGAATTGATCCAGTAGTGCTTCCAAGAACTTGCTCATCGACGCGTTTCACTAGAATACTAGCTTCCATGTGAACGATGGTCTTGGAGTTCTGTAGACCAACCGTCCTGGTGCTAACAGTACATTTTGTTTTAACATCTGCAATTATATTCACGAAATGCGGTGGGTGAGAAAGAAGCGAGAGGTTGCACTTGTTTGTAAATGCTTTGAGCCGCATGAACGTTCTGTCCTTGCATGTCGTGAACATGTGCACAATCGCGCGCTTTCCCAATACACGCGGAAATGCGCCGCCCTTTAGCAGACGTGTCGGTGCAATAAATTGTTAATAGCACCCATGCTACACGTTTTTTGGAATGGAGGCAGGGACTTCTTTTACGCGTAGAGCAGCCTATTGAAATTGGGTGCCTCTATATGTTACGCACAGGAACACCCTGGAAATGCGCACGCGCGCTCAGTCACACCTGTAGGTGTGAATCAGGCCTCAGCCTTGATGTATGTTGGCATCAGGATTTGATCTAATTTATAATTTCTTGATGCGTCCCATCGGCTGAAAACACAAGATTTCAGTGTTTGTGTTGTGAACTTTGAAAATGTAATTTCTCTAGAATGCTTATAGATGCATAGATGAATAATGGTTTGTTTCAAATCACTTTTACTGCTTATTCCGGATTTTGTGCATGATCTGGGCACAGGTTCACTTTGCATGTATCGTTACCTTCATGCTAGGGCTTTTTATATGCAGAATGTATGCTCTCAGCACCCATGCCCACCCCCAGCTTAAGTTTTTACTCCTCACTTCCTGGCATCCTTGGCACAGGATATGGGGGAATCCCCTGCAGTGGGCTCACAGACAAGAATTAATATGCTGCTGTGTAAAGTTGGGAAGATGTACAATGTATGAGGTTTTAGTTATCTGTGCCACCACAATAGGGAACTTAGGGTAATGAAAGGAAGTGTAGACTGTGTGAACTATAGGAGTATCTGGGCGCCCTCTAGGAATAAGGTGCCTAAACTCGATGGGAACCTCGTGGCCCATGTGGCACCTCCGTCCTCTCCATTTCTTTCACACTTTTTTCTCGCTCTCTTTTGCCCTTCCAATCATTCTATTTGCTCACTCTCCCTGGCTGTCTCCCTGTGGCTCTCTTCCCTCTCGAGTTTTCTCTCTAGCTCGCTCCTCCTCCCTCTCTCTCTAGCTCGCTCCTCCTCCCTCGCTCTCTAGCTCCCTCCTCCTCCCTCTCTCTCTAGCTCGCTCCTCCTCCCTCTCTCGCTCTAGCTCGCTCCTCCTCCCTCTCTCGCTCTAGCTCGCTCCTCCTCCCTCTCTCACTGACTCGCTCCTCCTCCCTCTCTCTGGCTCGCTCCTCCTCCCTCTCTCTCTGGCTCGCTCCTTCTCCCTCTCGTTCACTCCTCCTTCCTCTTTCTCGGTCCCTCCTCTCTCTTGCATGCTTGCTCCTTCCTTTCCCGTTCTCGCTCCTTTCTTCCTCTCACTCTGGCTGACTCCATGTGGCTCTCTGGCCCTCTCCTTCTCCCTCTCTCGCGTTCTCTCCTCCTCCCTTTTTCTTGCTCATTCCTTCTCCCTCTTTCTCCCTCTTTCTTGCTTGCTTCTTCTCCCTCTCATGCACACGCTCGCTCCTTCTCCCTCTCTCCGGCTCGCTCCTCCTCCCTCTCTCTGGCTCGCTCCTCCTCCCTCTCTCTGGCTCGCTCCTCCTCCTCCCTATCTCTGGCTCGCTCCTCCTCCTCCCTATCTCTGGCTCGCTCCTCCTCCTCCCTATCTCTGGCTCGCTCCTCCTCCCTATCTCTGGCTCGCTCCTCCTCCTCCCTATCTCTGGCTCGCTCCTCCTCCTCCCTATCTCTGGCTCGCTCCTCCTCCTCCCTATCTCTGGCTCGCTCCTCCTCCTCCCTATCTCTGGCTCGCTCCTCCTCCTCCCCACCTCTGGCTCGCTCCTCCTCCTCTCTATCTCTGGCTTGCTCCTTCTCCTCCCTCTCTCTGGCTCGCTCCTCCTCCTCCCTCTCTCTGGCTCGCTCCTCCTCCTCCCTCTCTCTGGCTCGCTCCTTTTCCCTCTTGCGCACTCGCTACTTCTAGGGACCTGTGGACTGAACCACTTAGCGGTGGAGGACCAAGAAATCATCAGTACTTGATGTGTCAGATTCCAGGAGGACCTTTTTTTGCCAGTTTTATTTTAGTGACAGAGTCTCCATTCTTAAGCTTCAGTTCAGTGAATTTGGCTAGGCTGAGATGTCATTAGCCTGTTGGTATATTTTTGCCCGATTAGCACTGCAGGCTATAGACTGCAGCACTGATTCTGTGTACTCTGGCAGTGGAGGAGTCTCCCTGCTGTTATTATACAATGACACAGCAGAGAAGGTTCCCTCCACCACATTGTGTATCGATGGGGAAATTGGGTTTGTTTTTTTTACATTAAACCCTCTAGTTGAAATTTTTTTTTTTTACAAAATTGGCCCCCTGTATGGCCAGCTTTAGCCACCGCCGCATACCTGCTCAATTTTTATTTATTTAATATTATGGAGAATACTGTATAATGGGAGAAGCTGGAATACACAAAGAAGGGTGGGAACAAAGAAAACTTCTAGTTGGGAAGGAACAAAATTGGGAGTTAAGGCCGGGAGATCTCACTGTTCTGCCCACTCACCAGTAGAATTTCCTTTTGAAATGCATTTTTCTAACGTTCATTCAATTTTTTTAATAGCCAGTGGGGTCAGCTTGACAATCTCTTGTTTAACCATGGTGTAGAGCAGTGGTCATCAACCCTGTCCTCAGGGCCCACTAACAGGCCAGGTTTTATGTATTACCTTGGGGAGATGCAGACTAGAATACGGCAATCACTGAGCAGCAAATGATATCACCTGTGATGTATTTCAGTTATCTTGCAAACCTGGCCTGTTAGTGGACCCTGAGGACGGGGTTGATGACCACTGGTGTAGAGGAATATTAAAGAAAAAATATTTCTTTATTAAAATTTTAATTGTGAATATTATTTTCATTTGGGAAAAAATGTACTTATTGTAATAAACGTGATTCCATAATTGGGGTGCAACGATACCTGTGTCGGTATCGGTGCCAATACCGAGTATTTTCACAAGTATCGGTACTCATGCAAATGCACAGATACCTGAAACCGATACTTTCAAGCTTGGTTCTTTGAGCTGTCAGTGGGTCTCCTCTGTTGACACTAACATAAAAAGAAACATTGTTTCTTTTTGTATCTTTCTGTTTCTTTATCTGCAGATTAAAGAGATGAGCTAATTATCCTCTGTTTAACCCCTTATTAACCCTTAATTTACATGAATCAGTCTTAATTAACTCCCTATTCTCCTCCGTTTAATTATTATTTTCCTGGTTTTTTTTTTATAAACAATAAACAATTAAAACTTTTTTTTGTTTGTTCTGTTAGTGAATTTTTTTACACATATATTGGTAATTGGTATCGGCGAGTCCAAAAAAAAAAGTATCGGTACTCGTCCTACTGCATCCCTATTCCAAAATTAAACCTTGAATTCGAAACCTTGGCATGGCAATCGACCACATTTTTGAGGGTTTCATACAAAGCTTGTACCATAATTGGTACTGTTGGATGCTCTGACAATTTTTCTGAATTTTGGTAGAAATTGTTGAACGACTGGTGTATGGACAGATTTAGACTGGCCAAGACATATAGAGAAACCCGGGGGTAAACTCAGCCTACTAGGTTTTATCTAGAACTCAAATTCCACTTTCAGGCACACTCGCCCATAAATCAGATATTGGCAAATATTGGGTTGGCTCAGCCCACAGGTACCAACTAAAAACTTGAAATACTGGTTTTAGTAGGAGTTGACCTTTAAGGCCCACCATTTGGTCAGCTTGCATAATCCAGTTTCCCAATAAACCATGAATCTCCTTTTTTTTTTTTTTTTTTTTTTTTTTCTAATTAGAGCAAAATCTGCCTTGGCTGTCATTTTCTTTCGCCACCCACGCACTTTTCTTTTACAGACTCTTAAAATTGTATTTTTAACTTTTTTGTACTGTATGTCTGAGTCAGAGTGTTTTAACCCTTTTTTTCTTTTTTTTTTTTTTTTTTTTTTTTGCTGTCTCAGTTATTCTGGAAAATAATTGTAAAAAAGAAAAAAACAAATTGTGCGGGGCGTGGTGTGAAGGTTTTGTTAGTTGAGTATCTTGTGGTGTCTTGCATGACTCTTACAACTCTTTAATTTTTGACCTGGTTAGTGGAAATTGTAAACACGAGCGCGCGGTACGGAGCCTAGGGCGGGAAGATGCTGTATGACATTTTCAGAATGTTTTAGTGGGGCCACTTCCGAGAATGAGGTGTAGGCTTATGCAGAAACTGATTGATACCGCCTTTCATTCATTAAAACTTTTTGGTTCTCTTGCCTCATTTTCACCGTGATGAAGAGCTGCGTAATGGGAGTAAGGTCACAAGGTCTCCTTGGAAATATACTGTTCACTCGAATTGTGAACGAGACACGGTGTAGGAAGGCAGCATACGGGGCGATTGTGTAGGAAGCCAGAATGGAATGTTCAAAATTAACTGTTAAAGAAGATGCATCAAAAATTCCTAAAATCTCATATTCACTTTAACACGTTAATTATACATTTTTTTTTTTTTTTATTCTATACTGAATTTTTGCATAAGAGGTAATTTCAGGTTTTTGTTTTTTTTTTATCATATTTCCAGTATTTGGAAATCTGCAGCTTTCATTTAAAAAATACCTGGTCATCCTGCTACTAATGTCCTTTATCCAAGAGCTTCCTGTTATAGGGTGACAACGCTCTGTACCCTGTCCCCATCCCCCAGTTGTGCTCCTGTGTTGTCACCTTATCACATAGACACTAATCTCCAATGAAAGCCTATTTCAACATGCACTATATTGTCAAATGTATTGGGGCACATGAACTTTAATGGCATCCCAGTCCTAGTCCGTGGGGTTCAATATTGCGTTGGCCCACCCTTTGCAGCTATAACAGCTTCAACTCTTCTGGGAAGGCTGTCCACAAGGTTTAGGAGTGTGTCTATGGGAATGTTTGACCATTCTTCCAGAAGAGCATTTGTGAGGTCAGGCACTGAAGTTGTAGGAGAAGGCCTGGCTCACGGTCTCCACTCTAATTTATCCCAAAGGTGTTCTATCAGGTTGAGGTCAGGAATGTGTAGGCCAGTCAAGTTCCTCCACCCCAAACTCGCTCATCCATGTGTTTATGGACCTTGCTTTGTGCACTGGTCCAAATCAATTTGGTGGAGGGGGGATTATGATGTGGGGGTTGTCTTTTCAGGGGTTGGGCTTGGCCCCTTAGTTCCAGTGAAGGGAACTCTTAAAGCATCAGCATACCAAGACATTTTGGACAATTTCATGCTCCCAACTTTGTGGGAACAGTTTGAGGATGGCCCTTCCTGTTCCAACATGACTGTGCACCAGTGTACATAGCAAAGTCTATAAAGACATGGATGAGTGAGTTTGGGGTGGAGGTTAGGCAAGGATTCTCTGTGCATTGTGCCTGAATGAATAAAGTTAACAATGTTTGAATTGTCTTCGTGGTCCAGCTGGTATTTTCCCTTAGATCTGTGTAGTCTAAAGCAGGAGTCTCCAAAACTTTTTTAAACAAAGGGTCAGTTTACTGTCCTTCAGACTTTGGGGGGGGCAGACTGTGGCCATTGGGAGTAGAAAAGGCCCCAACATCAGTGGGGAAAAAATAATTCCCCCGTCATTTGCTTTAGTGAGAGTGATTGTGCTTCTTCATCATTAGTGTCACTGGGAAGAATTGTGCCCCATCGTTGGTGTCATTGGGCCCAATTGTTCATGTCATTGGGTCCTGTTGTTGGTCTCATTGGGAGAAATATTGTCACATTGTTGGTGTCATTGAGAGAAATTGTGCCCCATCATTGGTATTAGTGGGAAGAATTGTGCCCCTTTATTGGTGTCAGTGGGGGGACTTATGGCCCTAAGGGCCACATAAAAGCAAGCAAAGTGCCGCAGTTTGGAGACCACTGGTCTAAAGCGGTGGTCTCCAAACTGTGGCCCTGTGTTTGCCTTTATTTGGCCTTCGGTGCATTGTGCCACCAACTGACACCAATGATAGGGAGCCATTCCCCCTACTGACGCCATCAATAGGGCACTATTTATCCCATTAAAACCAATGATGGGGCATTTTCTACTCCCACAGGCCAACGTTCCTGAAGGACAATTAACCGGCCCCTCGCTTAGAAAGTTTGGAGACTGGTCAAAAGGAACAAGTCCCTACTAGCATTTAGCATCCACCCTCCATATGGGTGACCCAATTCAGGGCTTGGAAGCAGCCCACCCCTTATTTTTGCTAAGGGGTAGGCTGCCCCTACTCTATCCAGAACCCCCCAAAAATGTTTGCCTTCACATACACTTTAAATAAAAGGTGAAATTGGTCCTCCTTAGTGAGTGATGGGATGAAAACCTGTTTTCAGCAGGCAGTTCAGGGGGTGATGGTATAAGCTTCATTTGTTCCTGATCCTTTGCTGATTGATCCCATTTCTCCTTCCAGAATATAGCTGTTATATCATGGATGCAAGCAAAAGAGTTGAGCCAGCCGTGTCTTCACAAACACTACAGCAGCGAGCCAACCCAGATCGCAGCCTCGCCACTACCATCTATGTACCCGAGCAAGGGGGATACCAAGAGAAGTTCCTGAAGCATGTGGAAGAGAAGTACAAGTGTGAAAAGTGTCGGCTAGTCCTCTGCAACCCCCGGCAGACAGAATGTGGGCACCGCTTCTGTGAGACCTGTATGAATTCGCTGCTAAGGTAAGGTCTGCCTGAAATATGAGACAGCTTTAAATCAAATTATACTCAACAGAGTGTTAAAGAGCCACTTAAAGTGGACAATTTAGTAACTTTACAAGTCTGCATAAATGAATTACTCACAATATACAGCAACAGTGTTATTTTTCAAAAAGCTCCTCCTTTTTATTAAAAAGCCATCATTGAGCTCCAGTCGGGTGGCTTTGCCTCAGAAGAGATGATGTTATCAGTCATTTGCAAGCAGGAGAAAGCATTTACTCTGTCTCCTCACCCGCAGTCATTAGACTGCAACGTTATACACTATATTGTCAAAAGTATTGAGACACCTGCCTTTACACGCACATGAACTTTAATGGCTTCCCAGCCTTAGTCCGTAGGGTTCGATATTGAGTTGGCCCACCCTTTGCAGCTATAACAGCTTCAACTCTTCTGTGAAGGCCGTCCACAAGGTTTAGGAGTGTGCCTATGGGAATGTCTGACCATTCTTCCAGAAGAGCATTTGTGAGATGAGGCACTGATGTTCATCCCAAAGGTGTTCTATCAGGTTGAAGTCAGGACTCAAGGCCAGTCAAGTTCCTCCACCCCAAACTGGCTCATCCATGTCTTTATGGACCTTGGTTTGTGCACTGGTGAGCAGTCATGTTGGAACAGGAAGGGGGCATCCCCAAACTGTTCCCACAAAGTTGGGAGCATGAAATTGTTTTTTTTCCCCCACTGATATTGGGGCCTTTCTACTCCCAATGGCCACAGTCTGCCCCCCCCCCCCCCAAAGTCTGAAGGACAGTAAACTGACCTTTTGTTTAAAAAAGTTTTGGAGACCCCTGCTTTAGACTACACAGATCTAAGGGAAATTACCAGCTGCACCACAAAGACAATTCAAACATTGGTAACTTTATTCATTCAGGCACAATGCACAGAGAATCCTTACCTAACCTCCACCCCAAACTCGCTCATCCATGTCTTTAAAGAGCTTGCTTTGTACACTGGTGCGTAGTCATGTTGGAACAGGAAGGGGCCATCCCCAAACTGTTCCCACAAAGTTGGGAGCATGAAATTGTTCAAAATGTCTTGGTAAGCTGACGCCTTAAGAGTTCCCTTCACTGGAACTAAGGGGTCAATCCCAACCCCTGAAAAACCACCCCACACCATAATCCCCCCTCCACCAAATGATTTGGACCAGTGCACAAAGCAAGGTCCATAAAGACATGGATGAGCGGGTTTGGGGTGGAGGAACTTGACTGGCCTGCACAGAGTCCTGACCTCAACCCGATAGAACACCTTTGGGATGAATTAGAGAGGAGACTGCGAGCCAGGCCTTCTCATCCATCATCAGTGCCTGACCTCGCAAATGTGCTTCTGGAAGAATGGTCAAACATTTCCATAGACACACTCCTAAACCTTGTGGACAGCCTTCAAGTAGGTAGGCAGTAGGCCACAAAGTAGGCAGGTGTCCCAATACTTTTGACAATATAGTGCATCTTTGTAGCAAATCACAGAAGACACCAGTATGTACATGATTGTGTCATCCCTGAGCCAATGACACACTGCATATCATGCATACACACCTGATGCTAGATCCACTTTAACCATTTTCCGACTGCCCCGCGCAGATATACTGCGGCAGGGCGGCCTCTCTGCGCTGGATGACATATCTGATACGCAAGCCACGCTTCCAGGTAGGGGACGCGCGTCCGCCGCCGCGACTGTGCTGTGATTTGTTACAGCACAAGTTGATCAGCGGGTGCCGGCCAATGATTGATCGCTGGGACCCGCTGATCAGCTCTGTCTGACCCTTTTGTTTATAAAGTTTGGAGACCCCTGCTCTTATGTATTCTTTATCTCTTGTCTGTTTTCAGCTCTCCAAGTCCACAATGCACGGCATGTGAAGAAATAATCATTAAAGACAAGGTAAATCATCTCTTATGTAGGGGACTCAGATGGTAGGAGGAGGACTTTGTTGTCAGGGGACTCTGATGGGGACTGACTCATGTCATGGGGGGGTTTGAAAGAGACTGACTCTCCTATAAAGGGGGATTACTTTGGGGACTGTGATGTAAGAGGGGTCTGATGGGGATTAACTCTTATAAAGGGGGGACTCTGATGTAAAGTGGGATTTTGGTGGGGACTAACTGTCACGTAAGGCGGGGTTTCTTTGATGGGGGCTGACTCATGTAAAGGGGGGGACTTTGATGTAAGAGGGGATTTTGATGGGGACTGACTCTCATGTAAGGGTGGGGGGGTTCTTTGATAGATGCTAAGGGGGATTACTTTGATGGGAACTCTGATGTAAGGGGGTCTGATGGGGACCCTGATGTAAGATGGGGACTGGAATTTGTATTTGTCCATCTATGATTGGTCCGTGAAAGGAGCAGACTGAAGAGCTCATCTCTCTGTCACTCTGCTCTTTCCTTCTATCCACATGCACAGTGCACTGCAGAACTACTGATTCCTTGTGTTGCTTCTCCCTCCCCCCATTTTGAGCTCTGCTGTACAAGGACTGCAAAAGATTGATATTGTGTCAAATTCAATTACTTATACTCCTTTCATTAAAAAAAAAAAAGAAAAAAAAAGATTTTGGTATGTGGTGTTAAACAGAACTGCATTTATTTGTGTCTTTTATATCTTCCTGGAGTTCAGCTTGAACAGATGTAAAAAAATAGGGGTGACACTCTTGACCGACACCTGTAATGTATAGATTCAGAAAAAAAAGGGGAATCGGACTATATAGGCCAAACAAGGAGTACATCATGTGTTGCGTTTGTTACAATATGATTTTTTTATATTAATCAGACATAAGATACATGGAACATAACATTACACAATAGTGGTTGTTCATAGAGATACTGTCAGGTTTTGGCTTGAGTAGACAATGGGTACGTAGATACCATTGTCGTATTAAAGTTTGAATAGGCTATTGTCTATAGTTACAGTAAACAAGTAAGAGATTTACTTGTTTGATATTCTTTCAGCTCTCAAACTGAAAGAATGACTGTTAGTCGGATGTTATGGAAACAAGTTTGTAACCATTAACTTTTGGTAACAAACTTGTACATAAAAGGGATGAGTAGAGACTGAGGGACACACATCATCATGCTTTGACGATCAAACGCCACTCATGATACAGTGCCTGATTTCCAGAAGAATCGTTGCCAAGATCACGAACATACAGTAACAGAAGATAAGTAACCTTTAAGTGTATTTGTACTGATAAAGACCATAGGCTGTTCATTTGCTAGGCATTTTGCTTGTTATAGATATCTGTCAGTCTTGTATTGTATTCCTAAGATTGTAATAGTTGTGTATGTACAGCATCTTTGTATAGTAAAAGCACATTTACACACTGCAGAAGTCTTAGCTTCCTTGCTTATACCACAGAGTAAGATGCTAGATAGACGCAAACAAAACACATCAACATATCTAAAAGCATAAAGTTTTATTATACAAAAGGTTAAAAAACAAAAATACACCATATATGCATAGTTATAGCTAAAAACAATTACATATTGGGCTTAGGGTTGAGTCAGCCACATATACCGTATATATATTAATATACAGCAAAGTAAATTAACATGCTTTACAGGGTCCAGTGTTGATTGGAGGCCTTCATGTGTCAACGTGTTATGCTAGAGTTAGTGTCCTCAGGACACACAAAAGAACAATACAGTAGTTGTCTATAAAGAAAAAATTACACTCAAACAAATATCTGTAAATCAATGTCCAACATATATGTGCATTTATTGCCTGAGACCTACCTTAACTCCAAAGCACCAATGTGCAGAAAGCTCCCTGGGTGGGCAACTGGAGTACAAGGAGAAGCCAGAGAGATGGAAGAGGACAAAGATGGAAACCCCTCATAAAAAGACTGACATCTTATAGCCACATCGGGCATGATGCTATCCAGACAATCATATCAACACTGCACGGTTGATACAATTGTCTGGATAGCATCATGCCCGATATGGCTATATGACGTCATAATCTTTTTATGTAGGTACACCCGTGTCTTGGCTCCGGGGGTTTCCATCTTTGTCCCCTTCCCTCTCTCTGGCTTCTCATTTCACTCCGGTGCCCGCCCAGGGAGCTTTCTGTGCTTTAGTGCTGAGTTATGTCTCATACAATAAATGCACATGTACGTTGGACATTGATTTACAGATATTTCTTTGAGTGTCATTTTTTCTTTATAGACCACTACTGTATTGTTCTTTCATGTGTCCCGAGGAAGCTAATTCTAGCGAAACACGTTGACACATGAAGACCTCTAATCAGCAGATCCTGCAGAGCATGTTAATGCACATTGCTGTGTTATATATATATATATATATATATATATATATATATATATATATATATATATATATATATATATATATATATATATATATGGGTATAGGGGTTGGCTCAACCCTAAGCACAATATGTAATTGCTTTGAACTATTAGTATGCATATATGGTATATGGCTTTTTAACTTTTTGTATAATAAAACTTTATGCTTTTAGATATGTTGATGTACTCCTTGTTTGGCCTCTATAGTCCGATTTTTTTTCTTTTTGAATAGATGTAGTGGTCCATGAAGCAGCTTCTGGTAGCCTTAGAGTCCTTTCACACTGAGGCGGTTTGCAGGCGCTATTGCGCTAATAATAGCACCTGCAAACCAACCCGAAAGTGCCACTGCTTTGATTCCAGTGTGAAAGCCCCGAGGGCTTTTCACACTGGAGCGGTGCGCTAGCAGGACGGAAAAAAAAGTCCTGCTAGCAGCATCTTCGGAGCGGTGAAGGAGCGGAGTGTATACCGCTCCTTCACCGCTCCTGCCCATTGAAATCAATAGAGGCGCTTTACGGTGGTTTTTAACCCTTTCTCGGCCGCTAGCGGCCGAATACCGACGGTAAAGCGCCGCTTACAATATCGGCGCTTTACCGTCGCCCCCGCCCCAGTGTGAAAGGGCCCTTATTTAGACTATACAGGTGGCAGTAAACAACCAGTGACAGATTAGATTCCTTCACCTACCAAGAGCTCATTCAACATAAAGAAAGCGATCAAATTGGTTGCGTTTGATTGCATTTTTCCGCTCGGACCAATTGTTTTCTTTATTGACGAAAACAGTTGGATGCCCCATTTAGCGCAGCTAATTTGTGATAGACGGGATTCTATCATGGAAGCGCCGCATCGATCGGATTGTTGTGCATTTGGCCACACGTTGCTTAGCTTTTCCGTAGGAAGATTTTAAGCTGTGACTTTAATTGGCCAAACACTGTGTAGGTTTAGCGTCTCTGATGTTTTTTTGACCTCATGCGACCCTGTAAAATAGAGAGCGGCATAACCGTTTTCCTTGAGGTCGCCATTTGACCTGGAAGTGCAGCTGGAGCGTTGGCGTTTGTGATCTGCGCAGCAATTAGTACGATTGCGAGGCGCGTAGTTGTTTGGTTGTCATACTGATCAGCTCAGCCTTAATAGCCTGTCCCTAATTGACTTGTCCTACTTGTGTTTTCTGTTGTCGAGCAATTTTAAAAGTGAATCGATCGACCTGGCTGTCTTGTAGGCGACTGGACAGCCGTAAGAATTCAGCGAGCCTGTAATTTTTTTTTTTTTATTAAAGGGGAAACACCAGGCAGATAGCAAACCTGTGGAAAGTTTGAATTACTTGTTTCATCTGCCAAAGTAGTTTGTAACTGTAAAGGCGGCACAGTGGTGTAGTGGATAGCACTCTCGCCTAGCAGTAAAAAGGGTCGCTGGTTCGAATCCCAACCACGACACTATCTGCCTGGAGTTTGCATGTTCTCCCTGTGTCTGCGTGGGTTTCCTCCGGGTACTCCGGTTTCCTCCCACACTCCAAAGACATGCTGGTAGGTTAATTGGCTTCTGTCCAAAATTGCCCCTAGTATATGGATGTGAGTTGGGGACCTTGGATTGTGGACTCCTTGAGGGTAGGCACCAATGTCAGTGTGCGACGTATGTGTGGAGCACTGTGTAAATTGACGGTGCTATATGGGCACCTTAAATAAATAGGGATAATTGTAGACATGCACCCTTGCTCACTCAGGTTGAACTGGATGGACTGGTGTCTTTATTTAACCCTACTAACTATGTAACTATGTTCATCCAGTCTGATTTACTTACATGTCTTCACTGCTCAAGTTGCTGAGAAGTAGCAGATCACTAAAGTTGGCCATAGATGGATCTGGTTCAGCAGGGACCGGCCGAGATTCGATTCATGTAAGGGCAGGCTGGTTGTACCCAAGTCGATCCATTGATGGACTGGGTACAGCCAGCCTGTCGGATTTTTTTACATGCGATTACTGCCGGTAGCTATAGCCGCTAGCAGTAATCGTTGCGTTCTGCCAGCGGGGAACACCTCCATCAATTCTGACTGTGTTGATGGGAAAATCCAATTTTTTTTTCCTGCAACCCATAGTTGTTAGAGCCTGAGGACATGCTATAGGAGACGTTCCAAGACTAAGGACGTGTTGCATGAGATCACTATGCTATTAGTAACCACTTTACAAACCAGTGTTCTCACCCATGCTGTTGCTCCAATGGCCAAACAGGTTCCGAAGGGTCCTCGGCCTACAAGTTGGGCAATAGGATGTCATCTATCCAGTCAGGAGTGGACAAATCCCAGGAGCCAGCTGGCCAAAGTTCCTTAAAACCCCCTTCACAAAGGTGGTGACATTCATATACCAGATTCCAGTGGTAAGAACCACCAGATTAGTGCGACTGGGGATGACAGTTGTATGCAAACAGCAGTGGTGGTGGCTCAGCCTGTATGAAGTAACGGCAGGCTAAGAGGAGCCATCGCTGTTCGCCTGTATCTGCACAGCCAGTGGTTGCCCTGGAAGATGTCATCTCTGACGAAACACATTGGATGGAGCTACGCAAAGTCATCACGTACTGGAAGTGTCCCCAGATTCTGAATTTGGTCAGCTTAGATGCTTAATTTGGCACAGCTATACTTTTTGTACATGTGAGTGAAATTGATGTGATATAATAAAGGGCTTTATCGGATTTACACTATGTGGAGCATGGGTTTCCTTTTCTTTTTTCTCTTGGGTGTAACGTCTATGGAAGTGCGAATTGAGAACTTAACATTTGGTGGTGTCCCCGGTTGGTGGTTCCTGACCTCAACCCCATAGAAATCCTTTGGGATGAACTAGAGTGGAGATTGCAAGCCAAGCCTTCTTTTCAACATCAGTGCCTGACCTCACAAATTCACTTCTGGAGGAATGGTCAAAGACTCCCATAGACACAGTCCTAAACCTTGTGGACAGCCTTCCCAGAACAGTTGAAGCTGTTGTAGCTGCAAAGGGTGGGCCAACTCAATATTGAACCCTACAGACTAAGACTGGGATGCCATTAAAGTTAATGTGTGTGTAAAGGCAGGGGTCCCAATACTGTACTTTTGGTATTATAGTGTGTGTAATTGAAGGAGGCCTAAAATTAGGAACTGGACAGACTGGATCCTGAATGCCATAATATTTGGTCAACCCTGATAGATCAATCGATCAATGATCCAATTGATAGAGATGAAATTGTCTGTCACTATTTGTGTGGGAGCCATCTGTCCCTTTTGGAAGGTGTTTGTCTCTGGATATTCCTCCCAACGTCATTTGTCTGTCTTGTATCCATCTTGCCTATCTCTTAGACGTCAGATGTCTTACCTGCAGAATACAGCTTACAAGTAGTGAGTAGTGATGTCATAGCCTGTTATAATGACATCACTTGTATTTACATAGCAGTGATGACATGTCACGAGATGGAGGAGGAGCAAGAAGAGATGATTGTTTCATGATGGAATGTATAGGCTGTAATTTGTCGTGGAGGATCACTACCTCTATGAAGCTTTCTCAGTTTCCAGTTGTAATTTGTGTATCTCTGAACGGTGTAGCGCGTGTCATTTCTTCCTCTCTCTAGTAGAATTTAGTAGTGGCTGGCGCCAATGTGGGAGGCTCTGGATGGAAAATACTGCTCATTCAATCTCTAAGCGGAGAAGTATAATTACATGGCAAGTGTTAACTCTTCCATCACTGCAGCTCTTCATTATTAATATCAAAGTTCTGGCGTAGAACAGGCATTGGAAGCTACATGACGATAAACATGGCTAGCAGAGCGATGGAGAAGAGAGAACGTTTGGATATGGGGATGGAAGTGGAATGAGAAATGCTAATAAAAGTAGCCTGGAGATATAAATGGAAAGAACAAAAAAGTACATTACAAGAAGCAATATAGATAGAGGAGAGCTGAGAAGATCAAAGAGAAGGGGAGGAAATGAGAACAAGAAGAGGGCAAATTGAATTGAGAGAAACAATAGCTTGGGTGCAAGGATTAAGGACGACTTTGGACTAGAAGTAGTACAAAGTGGCATCAAGGAATCTGCAAAGGCTAATTCTGGGGACCTGAATCCTAGATAGGATGGTGCCTGGGGATCCAGTAACTAGAAGGAGATAGTGCTATGGTCTAGAACCGGAGTCTCCAAACTGGCTCTAAACAAAGAGCCAGTTTACTGTCCATCAGACTTTAGGAGGGCCAGACTGTGGCCAGTTGGAGAAGAAAATGCCCCGGTGCCAGTGGTGGCTGGGTGGAGTAAAAAAATGATATAACCCTGGTCAGTATGGGGAGGAATAGTGCCCATCATTGGTATTAGTGGGAGGATCAGTGCCTCATCATTGGTGTCAGTGGGAGGAATTGTGCCCCACCATTGGTGTCAGTGGGAAGAATGGTGCCCCATCGTTGGTGTCAGTGGGAGGATTAGTGCCCCATTGTTGTGGCAGTGGAAGTAGTAGTGCCCTATCATTTCTTTCACTAGAAGGGAACATTCCCCATCATTGGTGTCAGTGTGAGGAACAGTGCCCCAAGGGCCACATACAGGCATGCAAAGGGCCACATTTGGCCACCACTGGTCTAGAAGAAAGTCAGTTGAATCTAGGGACTGTTGAATCCAGGGACAGTGGTTGTTGATGGGGTCTGAGGACCAAGAGATGTTGTTGATGGGGGTCTAGGGACCAAGAGATGATTATGGTAGTCTAGGGTCCAAGAGATGTTGTTGATGAGGGTCTAGGGTCGAAGAAATGTTGTTGATGGGGGTCCAGGGACCAAGAGATGTTGTTGATGGGGGTCTAGGGACCAAGAGATGATGATGGTAGGTTAGGGTCCAAGAGATGTTGTTGATGGGGGTCTAGGGACCAAGAGATGATGATGGTAGGTTAGGGTCCAAGAGATGTTGTTGATGAGGGTCTAGGGTCCAAGAAATGTTGATGGGAGTCCAGGGACCAAGAGATGTTGTTGATGGGGATTCGGAGACCAAGAGATGTTGTTGATGGGGTCCGGGGACCAGGAGAAGTTGGTGCTGGCATCTGTGGGCTGTGAGAGATTGGTGCTGGTGTCTATTGAATGTGAGAAATCGGTACTGGCTTCTAGGGACATTGAAATTTAAGTGCTAACATATGTGGGACATAGAGAGGTGGACGATTGTGAAACAGGAACTGAGGGATCATGCTAGATTATAGGATTTGAGAAAAGCCAGTGCTTGGCTTTAGGGTCTTTAAGAGGCTTGTTTTGGACTCAAGACTTTAAAGGATATTCATTCTTGGGTGTGGGATTTGGAAAAGGCCTGTGCTAAGCTGAGAGAGGCTAGTTCTGGGTCCAGCATAGATGGGAGGGTGCTGTTGCAGCCTGCCTTCTTCAACAAAACCATGCTGTGGTTAAGGAGCCAGGAGATACTATTGTCAAGTACCATAAATGGAAATGACTTGTGTTGGGTCTGTCATGGAGATGAGTGGTCTTGCAACCGGAAGATACCAGGACCGATAGTCTAGAAAGAAGAAAGTCAAAGCTGTTGTGGATGAAATTGATGAGGAGAAACTAAGATATATATAAACCTTTAGCTAGAGCTGGAATCAAAGTGTTAGAAAAGTATAAGATGAATTCAGTTTTAAAAGGGTCTCGCGAAAATCTTGGAGTCGGGGTGTAAAATCTAAAATCCAGTGGCCTGCTTGACTTTTGACAAACCACCACGTCAACCACTGTGAAAGACCTAATATTCAGGTGTTTCCCAGCAACTATGAACAAACATTGCAATTGATCAGTGGGAGGTACAGTACGACTGGAATTTGGGGAAATTATAAAATGACAAATACAACTGTGATGCAAGAATGGAAGTTGGGTGAAGTACAGTTCAATATGGTGGGAATTTGATAAGCGAGAAAGCTTGTGAACACCCGGGGAGTGGCGACAGCCTTGCAATCCAGAGGTCACATCTTCAGCATTGTTTCTTTGAAATGAGCAGGGTTGACAAGGTTTGGAAAGTCCCAAGCATGAAACAGGATGCATGTTTACAGGATATTTCTGTCGAAATCTGATCTCAGCTCCTTGGATGGGGTTGTGCGTGCCTGTAGGCGCCTTCACCTCAGAAGAGACTGGAGCCAGATATTTCAAATGCAGAAGTTTTGGGGACTTATTTAGAACGGTCTAAGCTATTCCTAACAACCAGTCGGATTTCCCTTTCATTTTCCCACAGCAGGTTTGGAAGTGAAGGGCAAATCCTAGTCGGTTTCTCTGGGCACCAAATAGATCTTCTTCAAAACTTGGGCTATATTTAAGCAACTAGCGAAAACAATAAAGATAGGCACACTCCTCCTCCACTGTCTGATGCTCTGGAATGTTGGTGGACCCTCGATGTTCTCACATACAATTCATTTGAATGAATGATGGCATCTGATTAGAGGTGACAACAAAAAAATGAATAACTTTGCCACCCGAGGTGCAATATGTTAGGCAACCCTTGGCCTTGCAAGGGTGAAAGAAAAATTTCAGTGTGGGAAATTGCTTGGCTGCCAGTGTTGACCTGCTTCAAAAAACTACCAGCTGCCTGGCTATTATAGCAGAGGCTTTGGCTTCAGAGTCAAAAAATAGAGGAAGCTCCTGACCTTCGTATTTGTTTGGGGGCCACTGACGCATTTAAACCAGGGAAAGTAGGTTATATGGTTTCCTATGGCATAGTTCACACCAGTGCTTGCAGTTCCAGAAAAAAAAAAAGTAGACGTGCTGCATTTTTCCTGCACTGGACTGTACTGGAATGCTGTAAAGCGCATCAAAAATGCACTGGAACACACGTGTCCTTATTTGAGGTTAAGAAAAAAGTGCACCAAAAACGCACTGGAAACCACCAAAAAATGCGCATGCAGAAAAGCAGTTGGAAAGCATCATGACTGAGTTTCTATGGTATGAACTGGCCCTGAAAGTGTTTAGGTTTGACCTCATATTCTATGTTTTTGGTAAATGTAAGGGCTGGTTCACATGGCAAAAGGCACTCCAGATCTGTTCCAGGAGCGTTTCTGCATGCACGTTTTTGGTGCGTTTTAGATGCGTTTCCAGATGCATTCCAGATGTTCCTTTTTTTTTTTTTTTTTCCCTGCACTTGGGGTCCATTTTTGATGCGTTCTAGTGCATCCCGGCGCCTTTTAGATGCGTTTTACCGCGTTTCGGTACGGTCCAGTGCAGGAAAAATGCTGCATGTTCTAATTTTTTTTTCTTTCTGGAACTGGAACGTATTAGAATTGACCACCCTGGTGTGAACTATGCCATTGGAAACCATATAACCTACTTTCCATGCTTTTTTGATGCAGGAAAAAAAAACGCGCTGGACTGCATGTGGTGTGAACTGGCCCTAAAAGGAAAATTGCACAAGAGACTGTTTAATGTATGGCCAGCCTTTACGCTTTTCCGGGACCAGTCACATCACTTGAGACACCCTGGTGGATCAAGGAATAAGATAATTATTACCTCTTATTCTGCTAGCTCTAGGCAAAAAAAATGAGCATTTTAATTCTTGCAAAAATTGCTGGGTGGGGAGGGGGGGGGGGGAGTTTACTTTCGTGTGCCCGGAGTTGGACTTTAAGTCTTTAATAACCCGAATAAAAAAATGTACTTAAAAGCCTGTTCCTTCCATAAAGTACTCCTATAAACAGGTCTGAATGCGGGGACACGCTTCCTAAATTAATCCTCAATTTCCCTTAAGTGAATTAGTTCTGGGCAGAGACTGGAGCGGGGCTCCCTCCCCGAGCGCTAAGCGCATCACAGCCGGGGATAAGGATTTATGTTCCCGGCTTATAAAATGTAAATCAGTTTGCAATAAACGGATCTCTTGAATTGCAGGTGTTTAAGGATAACTGTTGTCGGCGGGAAGTGTTGGCTCTTCAGATGTACTGCAGGAATGATACTCGAGGCTGCAAGGAGCAGATCACACTAGGAAATCTACTGGTAAGATATGAATTCTCTCTTTATTATTCTTCTTTCTTTTTTCTTTTTTTTTTTTTTTTTTTTTTTATAAGTCGCAGTTGCTGAATGCGCAGAGCTGCTGGATGGCGCCCGTAAAAAAAGGAGCCATTGGATTCCTGGCTTGCACCCATCTGCACCCTCCACTTGCATGGCTGTTGACCATAGCAAAAAAGTGTAACAGGGGGACAAGTCAATTAAAGGCCAAATCCACAATAAGTCCAATCACGGCCTGATCACGATGTAAACAGGAAGAGCAGTTTGATGGGCTTTTCCTCACTCGTGTCTGACAGACACGAGTAGAGGAGAGCCGATTGGCTGCTCTCCTGACGGGGGGGGGTCTGTGCTGATCGATTATCAGCGCTGCCCGCCCAGGACCACCAGGATGCCGCCAAGGACCACCAGCTATGTCACCCTAGACCACCAGGGAAATGCCAATCAGTGCCATATAAAAATGCCTGCCAGTGATGCCTATCAGTGAAATCCAGTGCCAGCCATCAGTGCTGCCTTTCAGTGCCCACCAGTACCACCTATGAGTGCCCATCAGTGCCGCCTATCAATGCCCATCAGTGCCGCATACCAGTGCCACCTATTGGTGCCCATCATCAGTGCCCTTCAGTGCCACCTCATTGGTGCCACCTATCGGTGCCCATCATCAGTGCCCTTCAGTGCCATCTCATTGGTGCCGCCTTATCAGTGCCCATCAGTGCAACTTATCAGTGCCCATCAGTGAAGGAGAAAACTTATTTATTTACAAAATTTTATAAAAAAAAAAACAAAGAAAAGTTTTGTTTTTTTCAAAATGTTCGTATTTTTTTTATTCGTTTAGCCAAAAACAAAAACCGCAGAGGTGATCAAATGCCAACAAAAGAAAGCTCTATTTGTGTGAATAGATAAAAAATGTAGTTTGGGTACAGACCGCGCAATTATCATTTAAAAAGTGACAGCGCTGAAAGCTGAAAATTGGCCTAA
This sequence comes from Aquarana catesbeiana, assembly GCF_042186555.1. Lineage (NCBI taxonomy): Eukaryota > Metazoa > Chordata > Amphibia > Anura > Ranidae > Aquarana > Aquarana catesbeiana. The sequence goes on along the minus strand of NC_133336.1, from coordinate 29,153,402 downwards.
ATTCTGAATAATAATAATAATTGCCTCCACCCTTGATCGGGGCCGAAATTCTGGTCTGTGCATACTACAGGTATCATTTGCCACAGTGTAGTTGCGCATTGTAAAGTTTACTTTCTAAGGCAATACACTGCAACGCACATCTCCTGCACGTTATAATATGTTGCGGTAATGCGTGTTGTGATGTGAATGAGCCTCAAAATTTTGGTTTGGAATTATTGATTTACCTCGGCATGTCATTACCATATCCTGACTTTACCTTGCCTCGTATAAACCCAGCCAGTGCCGCCTGACCAATTAATCATTTATTGGCCACATCATTGAGACTATTGGGTTTCTGCTGATGTATAGCTGCTAAAGCCTTAAAGTTGCAAACAGTTTTCTATCACTGGTTAAACACACTTTTGATGTATTAAAAAAAAAAAAATCACTGAGCTTTTCTTCTGTATGTACAATCATTCTGTGTGAATAGGGGCAAAATCAAATGTTATTAGGCTATTTTCTGCCCGGGTCAAATGTTGTTCAGAGGGAGAAAGGAGGAAAAATACTGCATTATAGCCACTAGATGGAGCAGATGAGGAAATACTTTACCATGATTGAGAGCTCCATCTAGTGGCTGTAATGTGGTATTTTCATGATTTGCTCCATTCTTTATGAATCCAAAATATTCAACCAGGAGAGAAAGTAGCCTAATAACATTCAGTTTTACCCCAAGCTGCCATCTTTTAATTTTTTTTTTTTTTTTTTTTTTATCAGTATACCCCTGTGCATTTCCTTTTTTTTTAATTCAACACAGCATTAAGTGCATAATGGTGCAAACTTATACTAAAAGCTTAATATCTAGACTATAAGGTGCCAGATAGTACTTTTTTTGTAGTCGCCCCCCCCCCCCTTTCTTCAGAGCTCTGCGACATTCTTAGGCTGGGTTCACATTAATGGAGGTCTGGTTTTGGTGCAGACTCTGGTGCGGTTTCCATTCAGGGGTTCAGGTGTGAATTTGACACTGAAATTGCACCGGAAAACGCACAGGGACCATTTTTTGATTTGCACCGTAACTGACCCGCATATACGTGAACACTCTCCATTGATAGTCTGGTTCACATGTAATCGTTCAAAACGCATCCAATTCGCATATATGTAAACCAATCCATAGGGGAAAAAAAATCTAGATCTGTAAGTATGTGTAAGGAGAATAGTTACACCTCCACTAGGTGGCAGCACTGAGAGCCTAGGCACCCTGCCCCCACCTCTCTAGGGAGGGTGGCAGAAAGTTCATACAGCTTACAAAACAAAGTACCATCGGGCATCTTGCAGCACCTTACACCTGGAGCCCCGGTGCCCAACCTGCAGCCCTTTGGTATGTAATGTGTGGCCCTTGGACCTCAGCAGTCTGTAGTGGGAACACCGTTTGGGGTAATAGCATTGATCTTTACTACCCTCCATATAACATGTTCACAGATTCGTACTCTCTTCTAGACATGTGCAATTCGTTACAATTTCAAATTCGTTTTTTAACTAATTTAGACAAATTCTTTAATTCGGAAATATCCAAATTAACAAAAACCCGTTTAACGAATTTTCCAGAATATTCGAAAAATCCAAAAACCAGAAAATTCGAAAATCTGAAATAACAAACTAATAATAACTTGCCTATAATTTAATAGTAAATATTAGTTATTGGAATTTCCTGTCAAATTTGGCGGTTAGTGAACGTAACGAATACGAATTTATACGAAGTTACAAATTATCCGAAAAAACAAATGCCGTATCTGAACGAATGGAACGTAACGAATTAACCACTTCAGCCCCGGAAGATTTTACCCCCTTCCTGACCAGAGCACTTTTTGCGATTCTGCACTGCGTCGCTTTAACTGACAATTGCGCGGTCGTGCGACATTGCACCCAAACAAAATTGATTTCCTTTTTTCCCCACAAATAGAGCTTTCTTTTGGTGGTATTTGATCATCTCTGCGGTTTTTATTTTTTGCGCTATAAACAAAAACAGAATGACAATTTTGAAAAAAAACGCATTTTTTTTACTTGTTGCTATAAATATCCCCCAAAAATATATAAAAAAACAAATTTTTTTCCTCAGTTTAGGCCGATACGTATTCTTCTACATATTTTGGGACCATTGTCATTTATACAGCGATCAGTGCTATAAAAATGCACTGATTACTATGTAAATGACACTGGCAGGGAAGGGGTTAAACACTAGTGGGCGATGAAGGGTTTAAGTGTGTCCTAGGGAGTGATTCTAACTGTGTGGGGGAGGGGCTACCTAGGACATGACAGTGATCACTGCTTCCAATCACAGGGAGCGGTGATCTTTGTCATGAAACAAGGCAAAACAGGGAAATGCCTTGTTAACATAGGCACTTCCCCGTTCTGCCTTTCCGCACCGCAATCGCGGGATGCCAGAGAACATCGCGTTCCCAGGACCCGCGGGCACGATCACCCAAAAGGCGGCAAAATTAAAGGTACGTACCTGTATGCTCATTTGCCTTCTTGTGCCATTCTGCCGACGTACGTCTGTGTGTGGCGGTCAGCAAGCGGTTAATAATAATAAATAACAATAATAAAAACGTTTTATTATTATTAATTAGTTCCGTTCCATTTGCATTCGTTATCTCAGATAATTCGTAACTTCGGATAAATTTGTATTCGTTACGTCCACAAACAGCCAAATTTGAAAGGAAATTCCAATACCTATAATTTAATAGTTGGTTATTATTAGTTAGTTATTTTGAATTTTCGGACTTTCTTTCTTTATTTTCGGATTTTCGAATTTATGAATTTTCGAATTTATGAATTACGATCATAACGAATGACCCGAAAAAGGAAAGAAAAAACCCCCCAAAAAAACGAATGAAACAAAAACAAACAAATTTTTCGTCAGTCCATGTCTACTCTCTTTTGCAGCATATATCCAGCCAACAATGTATCCTGTCCTCACTCTCCGACCCTCATTTTCTCTACTTCAGTGGTCATCAACCCTGTCCTCAGGGCCCACTAACAGGCCAGGTTTTATGTATTACCTTTGGGAGATGCAGATTAGAATACTGCAATCACTGAGCAGCAAATGATGGATTTCGGTTATCTTGCAAACCTGGCCTGTTAGTGGGCCCTGAGGACAGGAGTTGAGAACCACTGATCTACTGCGCTACTATGCGCTTTTTCCTGCATCAAAAACACATGGACAGTAGGTTATATGGGTTTCAGTGCAGTCAAAAAATAAAATTAGAACATGCATATTTTTGAATTCAGTAATTGAATTTATTGAATTGTACTGGAATGGGGCAAAATGCACTGGAACGCATTACAGCAAAAAAAAAAAAAAAAACCCAGGAAACCTTGGGAACAAGAAAAAAAGGCGAGGGAAAAAACGCACTGGAACACATTAAAAACGCATAAAAAATGCGCATGCAGAAATGCATTCAGAAAGTTTTTGTGGTGTGAACTGTAATCAAAAATGCATCTGGAAGCCATCCGGAGTACGTTTTTGTGGTGTGAACCGTTGTGTGGTTAGATATGGAGTTATGGTGGAACGGTAGGAGTGCCTTCATCCCAAAAATCCAACAGAAAACAGAATACTCTCCCAGGCAAACAAGGGACTATATAGTGGCACCACAGACAAATATGCTCCAAAAGGATTATAAAAATATACAAATCTTTATTACAATGTATTACAATCCATAAAAATAAGCACAATCATGGCTAGAACAGTATACATTGGGTACAGAAATCATGGAGGAACATGACCTTGATTATATACACAAGCTTTAGAGACTTATGAGGTCTTCTTCAGATGGTCTTCTGTAGGCACAAGGATTTTCAAACTGTCCGATGATGCATTTAGCTGCAAAAAGATAAAAACAAAGTCGATATGCAAAGCTGTCTCTTGGTAAACACTATAAAGGGCGTGGTGGGCCCAACTGGACTGGCCGGAAGGGGCTGTCTAAGGCTGGAATCCGATGACCCAATGGTCAGGAAAACGCCAATAAAAAATTAGCTTGATGGAATATCAGTGCAGATGACCAAGGGCTGAGCTGGTATGGGCAAACGTGTGCTGAAGTGACTGCTGGCTAAAAGCGTCATGTGGCGAGATAGCGATAAGTCAGCAGCCAACATCAAGCACCAAAAACGCCAACCGGACACCGGGGGTGATGTCAGGGGCCGGATTTGAGGCCCCCTTTAGCTCAGCGGGGTGGGGGCATGCCAGCTGCAATGAAGGGTCTTGTTTTTCGGCTTTGGTGGTCTCGTAGAATGACAGAACTTGGTCAATGGAAGCTTAGAAGAGAGTATATGACAGCAAGACAAAGAATGAAAGAGACACCCTAAACCTTGTCGAAACGTAACCTGTGTCTGCGGAATCAGATCCAATACTAGGAATTGCTGCTTCTAGATTTACAATTGTGACACAGAATCAGATCCCACCGACGGCCCCTAATGAGACGCCACCAATTGCATTAACCTAATTATTAAATAATCAAGACAGACGGTGGATTCACACACTGAGGACAATGCAGCTTGGCTTATCTGTTGATCTCTGTAGGGTGATATACCTTACACACCTGTGCTCATGTTCTAAGGCACAGAAAATTCCCTAATCTTTGTTGGGTGTGCAACATACACTATTTTACCAAAAGTATTGGGACGCTGCCTTTACACACACATGAGCTTTAATGGCATCCCAGTCTTAGTCCGTAGGGTTCAATATTGAGTTGGCCCACCCTTTGCAGCTATAACAGCTTCAACTCTTCTGGGAAGGCTGTCTACAAGATTTAGGAGTGTGTCTATGGGAATGCTTGACCATTCTTCCAGAAGCGCATTTGTGAAGTCAGGCACTGATGTCGGACGAGATTCTAATTCATCCCAAAGGTGGTCTATCGGGTTGAGGTCAGGATTCTGTGCAAGCCAGTCAAGTTGCTCCATCCCAATCTCATCTATGTCTTTATGGACCTTGATTTGTGCACTGGTCCAAACCATTTGGTGGAGGGGGGGGGGTTATGGTGTGGGGTTGTTTTTCAGGGGTTGGGCTTGGCCCCTTAGTTCCAGAGAAGGGAAGTCTTAAGGCGTCAGCATACCAAGACATTTTGGACAATTTCATGCTCCCAACTTTGAGGGAACAGTTTGGGGATGGCCCCTTCCTGTTCCAACACCAGTGCACAAAGCAAGGTCCATAAAGACATGGATGAGCAAGATTGGGGTGGAGGAACTTGAGTGGCCTGCAAAAAGCGTGTTTAGAGACTGGCAGGTGGATGGGCGCTCCTGAAGATATCCCTCGAAGTGATGGTCACCTTAGTAAAACCTTGCTTTTATTTTTACAGTAAATCTTTGTTCTCTGTTCATGTTTAAAAACAAAAGTGACAGTTCTGAGAAGAATAGGCCGTTCTTCCTGATTTGTACTCCACGGTGTGATTTCCCAGAGACGCCCTTCCGTCATAGCTAGTTTTGCTTTTGCAGAATGAAATCGCAGTCATCTCGAGGGTCCCAATGCTTCAGCAAGTAAAAGCGAGATTCCAGGTAGATGTAAAAAAATAAATAAAAATCACTTCATGCAATTCACATATTTATTAAAAAAACATGACATTTATTTTTTAATGCAAACAGTAATTAACTGAATTGGACTTGATTTCAGCCTTTTTTTTTTAATCCCCTGAGCAGCAGAACTTATCCTGGGGAGGGGCAGCACTGAGATCAATCACATGTGCTGAAAGGAGGGGAGTGATGACTTCATCGGTCGGCTGTTGCTTCTTCACTGCCCCGTCATAGGTTTGGGACAGGACAGGGACCCAGTTGTGCAGCCTAAGGGCCCTTTCACATGGGCTTGTCCGATCAGGTCCGGGTGTCCGTTTTTTCAGGCGGACCTAATCGGACCTTGTAGTATTCCCTATCCGATCCAATCCTACCCGCAAAATCCAGATGGATGGTGGTCCTATTTTTCCATCCGTTTGCCGGATCGGATGAAAACGAACAGGCTTGTCCGTTTCCATCGGATTTCCCCATAGAAGAGAGCAGGACCGTGTCCACTCTGCACAGTGAGCGAAGACGGACCTGTCACCGCCTACTCAGCAAATTGTTCCACCGCTGAGCAAGCAGAACCTGCAGCACGGAGACGAAAGGGGCCTAAAGCACTCTGTTCAAAGTGCAGAAGTACAGCTTGTCTGAGCCTTCAGAAAGCAGGGGGCAGGGAGCTGAAGTTTCATTCTGCAGAGCTCAACGAGAGAGGGAAAGGACACGGCCCAAAAGGAACAGAGCTGAGGCTGTCAATCACAGGCTGTGTGCTGGAGCTCCCTGAAACAAGGGGTGAGCTGGGGGGGGGGGCGGCCTGTGACCCATTTTTCAGCTGACAGCAGGCTGTCGGCTGATGTCACAGAGCTGGTTCAGGTATGTGATCGATTCCTGGCCAGCCATGCTTGCGGTCTTTCCCCGGCCTGGGCCGGCTCTGTGAGGTCAGCCGACAGCCCGCTGGGCTAGCCGCTCCCGTCCCCTCCACAGCCCAGTGTTTTCAGTGAGCATGGAGGGTAGAGCAGAGAGCCAGAGACTGACAGCCACCAGCTCTCTGCTCAGGGAGCACTGAGAACTGAGTGATCAGTTTGATTACTCGGTTCTCAGCCTTAGAGCTGGCGGGGGGACAGATGCAGCATCCAAGTATGATTAAAAAAAAATAATTTACATACCCGACATATCCTCTTTCCTGCTATCACACGTGACAATTGGGCCTCATTCACATATGTGTCCATGCCCATTGTGATGGCCGTGTACCGCGTGGGCATTCTTGCTGTTCTGCGCATCACTGTGCAGGCAGTCCAGTCGAAGTCAATTGGGTGGACATAGTCGAACGTCAAAATTGCATTGGGATCTGTGCACCCACTTCTATAGGTGAAGCTCTCTGGTGGATGCAGATGCAGCAAAAAGTGACTCGGCATACAGGACCTGTCTCAGTCTGAACGAGCCCTTAGGGGAATTTATCAAAACTAGAGCAGACAGAACCTGGAGTAGCTGTGCACGGCAACCAATCAGCTCATAGCTTTCATTTTTAAAGATGAATAAGCTGAAGATTGAATCTGATTGGTTGTCATGCGCAGCTGTTCCAGATTCTGACTGCACCGGTTTTGGTAAATTCCCCTTCACCGTTTTACATTTCATACTCCTGCTGCATTCTAAGTACAGCACATGCTTTGTTAAAGTGATTGAAAATGCACAAGACTTTTTTACCTGCATGCATTCTATGCAATTTTAACCGCTTCAGCCCCGGAAGATTTTACCCCCTTCCTGACCAGAGCACTTCTTGCGATTCGGCACTGCGCCGCTTTAACTGACAATTATGGTCGTGCGACGTCGCACCCAAACAAAATTGATGTCCTTTTTTTTCCCCCACAAATAGAGCTTTCTTTTGGTGGTATTTGATCACCCCTGCGGTTTTTATTTTTTGCGCTATAAACAAAAATAGAGCGACCATTTTGAAAAAAACACAATATTTTTTACTTTTTGCTATAATAAATACCCCCCCAAAAATATATTAAAAAACAATTTTTTTCCCTTAGTTTAGGCCGATATGTATTCTTCTACATATTTTTGGTAAAAAAAAATCGCAATAAGCGTATATTGATTGGTTTGCGCAAAACTTATAGCGTCTACAAAATAGGGGATAGTTTTATAGCTTTTTTATTATTTTTTTTTTTTTTTTACCAGTAATGGCGGCGATCTGCGTTTTTTATCGGGAGTGCGACATTATGGCGGACACATCGGACAATTTTGACACATTTTTGGGACCATTGGCATTAATACAGTAGATCGCAGTGCTATAAAAATGCATTGATTACTATAAAAAGTCGCTGGCGGGAAGGGGTTAACACTAGGGGGCGATCAAGGGGTTAATTGTGTTCCCTGTTTCTGTTTCTAACTGAACGGGGGGAGGGGACTGTGTAGGGGGAAGAGATAGATTGCATGAACAGACGATCTGTCACTTCTGAGATTAGAGATGAGCCTGGTTGGGTTTGGCTGAACATGGAAGGCAGCTGTGATTCCTGGGCCAATCAGGCTTTAGCCTGGACACTCCCCAACCCCACTGCTGCAAATAGACAAATGGGGCGGAGAGGCTTGTGACATCATTGACCTAGTTTGGTCATATTAGGTCAATGACATTGACCTCAAGTGGTCATATGATGTCATGAGCATTCCCCCCCTTTTGTGTACATGCAGCTGTAGGGTTGGGAATCCCCCTCCCCATCCGCAGCTCATTGGCCCGGCACGGACGGCTGACTCTTGTGTTCTGCTGAACGTGGTTTGGCACCAGACCTGAAGCCAAATCCAAGCTCATCTCTAATTGAGATGCAGAAGAATCCATTTGGTTTACTCATACCTCCCAACGTTTTGAGATGGGAATGAGGGACACCTACTAGCAAACGTATTTAGGCATAGGACACGCCACCTGCCACACCCCCTTAAAGGAGAAGTAACCCAAAAATAAAGTTAAATCCACAAGGACTTTTTTTTTTTTTTACCACTACTATTCCTTTATTTTGGCTTTTAGAATTTACAAATGCAGCTATTTAGAATTTGGATGAAAGGTTTAGCACTAGGAAACACTTTTTGAAAGATAAAAAGTGCATTTTATATACAACTATATAGATCAGACCAAAATGAGGGGGAAAGAGGGACATTGCTCCAAATCAGGGACAGTCCCTCCAAATCAGGGACAGTTGGGAGCTATGGATTTACTACCCTGTTTTCCCGAAAATAAGACCTAGCGTGATTGTCGGTGATGGCTGCAATATAAGCCCTACCCCCCAAATAAGCCCTAGTTAAAGTCCTTGTAGGTCTTATTTTCAGGGTAGGTCTTATTTTCAGGGTAGGGCTCATTTTCGGGGAAACAGGGTAGGGCTTATTTGGGGGGTAGGGCTTATATTGCAGCCATCACTGACACTCACGCTAGGTCTTATTTTCGGGGAAACAGGGTACTTGGGCATCTATGAAAAGCCAGTGTTGGGTGGACTGGCTCTTTAAAGCAGCAGAGGATGGTAGTTCTCAGTGCACACAGTACATGGAAGTTTTTACCGACGCCCGTCTCTGCACCGGAATCCTTCATCGGAGATCATGAGAAACGCCAACAGCATTGTGACTGTAGGGAAATCATCAAAAGGAATTGATTGTCTGAAAGTATTTCATGGTTCAGTAGAAGTAACGTTTGGCATCTGAGGGATAAAAATAAAATATCTCACTTATTCATCTTGGCTGATACTGGGGGGGCTGTTTAGTTAGAGGGGCAGCGAAGGCAGCCAAGAGGCATTGTTGTGTACGCCGCCGTCCTGCCAATGTGCGGGAACCGTAGACCCGCTGCGAATCTTGACTAGGTGAAATGGTCAGCTACGCTTTTCTAACTTTGGTCAAAAAGCAAACAACTTCTGGTTTGAAGAAAATAATTGCAATGAAAAATGTATTTCCTTCTTATGCCCCGTACACACGGTCTGATTTTCCGATGGAAAATGTCCGATCGGAGCGTGTTGTCGGAAATTCCGACCGTGTGTGGGCTCCATCGGACATTTTCCATCGGATTTTCCGACACAAAGTTTGAGAGCAGGATATAAAATTTTCCGACAACAAAATCCGTTGTCGGAAATTCCGATCGTGTGTACACAAATCCGACGGACAAAGTGCCACGCATGCTCAGAATAAATAAAGAGATGAAAGCTATTGGCCACTGCCCCGTTTATAGTCCCGACATACATGTTTTACGTCACCGCGTTTAAAACAATCAGATTTTCCGACAACTTTGACCGTGTGTATGCAAGACAAGTTTGATCCAACATCCGTCGGAAAAAATCCTAGGATTTTGTTGTCGGAATGTCCGAACAAAGTCCGACCGTGTGTACGGGGCATTAGACTTAAGCCTCATACACACGATCGGATTTTCGGCAGACAAAGCGCCAGACTTTTGTCCGAAGGGCGTGTGCCGGGAACTTGTCTTGCATACTAACGGCACACAATTGTCGGCCAACAAACACGAACCACGTGGAATTTCAGCTCTTGAGCGCCGCCCTTTGGGCACCTTCTGCTAATGTCGTGTTTGGTGAGCGTTGATTCCGAGCATGCGTGTTTGTACTTTGGACTTTTGTGTGACGGACTTGTGTACAGATGATACGAAAATCTGACAACAGATCATTGTCCGCCGAAAACTTACTAGCCTGCCATCCAACATTTGTTGGAGGAAAGTTGAAAAACGATTGTCTGATGGAGCGTACTAATGGTCGGATTTTAGGACAACAGTCTGTCATCACACAATCCCCTGCCAAAAATCCGATCGTGTGTACGAGGCTTTAGACCCGCCTTTTTAACATGGAGGAACCCATGAATTAACTTTCAGGTCGTGGGAGAGGGGGATGTCTACCCCAACACTGAATTTATTTTGGCCCCTTTTGGTCTGATTAATAAATTAACAGAAGAGTTTTGTTATATCTGTTCAATACATGCAAAAAAAATACTACCCTGTTTCCCCAAAAAATAAGACCTAGCGTGATTTGTCGGTGATGGCTGCAATATAAGCCCTACCCCCCAAAAAATCCCTAGTTAAAGACCTTGTAGGTCTTATTTTCAGGGTAGGGCTTATTTTCAGGGAAACAGGGTAGGGCTTATTTGGGGGGTAGGGCTTATATTGCAGCCATCACCGAGAATCACGGTAGGTCTTATTTTCAGGGAAACAGGGTAGTAGATCCTGCCAGAAATTCTGTAGGCTTTTGTGCTCCCTTCTTGTGCTGCACTCTTTTTAGTTACATTGTTCCCAGCCATCCCTGAGGACTACAGAACCCTTCCCCTCTGGGTATACTGATGATGATGAAGGGGACTGGGGGGTGTTTGTAGTCTAAGATTAGAAGAGCAACCTAGGAGGACAATGCTGTCCAATCCAGGATCAGAAGATGAAAATTAAGGGCAAAAGAAAGCATCTAAGGACTGGGATTCTACAATGTGTTGGTGTTTGTAAAAGTATTTTTTTCCCCCCACAAATAACAGACATGTTACACTTACCTGCTGTGGTTTTGCACAGAGCAGCCCTGATCCTCTTCTTCTGGGGTCCACCACCGGAGCTCCTGGGTCCTCCCACCCTGCTGAGTGCCTTCATAGCAAGCTATGGGGGCACTCAATGCAGGCTCACTCCTGAGCCGCATGCTGTGTGTCCTTTGACACTCACACACAATGCAGCTCAGCCCTGCCCCCCTGATCTCTCTCTCCACTGGCTGTGATTGACAGCAGCTTGAGCCAATGGCTCCCGCTACTCGGTCTGAGCCAGTGAGGAGGGAGAGAGCACATTGCTGGATCGCGATGGGGCTCAGGTAAGTATAAGAGGGGGGCTGCTGCCCTGCACATTGCTGGATCGCGATGGGGCTCAGGTAAGTATAAGAGGGGGGCTGCTGCCCTGCACATTGCTGGATCGCGATGGGGCTCAGGTAAGTTTAAGAGGGGGGGCTGCTGCCCTGTTTGTTTCATGTAGGACAACCCAATGAAATGAATGGACTTCCCTATGTGCAATGCCTACAGTAGTTTGATTGGAGGCTCCGGGAAAAAAAAATTCTCTCCCCTTTTCTGTTTTCAGATCCACTTAAAAAGCGACTGCCAGTTTGAAGAACTTCCCTGCCCCCGAGCGGACTGCAAAGACAAGGTATTTCGCAAGGACCTGAGCGAACACATAGAGAAGAAATGCAAGTACCGCGAGATGCCGTGCCAGTACTGTAAAAACCAGGTCCCGCTGGCAGAAATGCAGGTACTCCCACTTTGATGAACTGCTCTTCTCCGATGTCATTGACATAAACCTTTTAAAGCCCTTTGACACAGATCCTTACAGATCTACATTGCACTCAGATGGCTTAACCGATTCAGCCCCGGAAGATTTTCCCCCCTTCCTGACCAGAGCACTTTTTGCGATTCGGCACTGCGTCGCTTTAACTGACAATTGCGCGGTCGTGTGACGTTGTACCCAAACAAAATTGACGTCCTTTTTTTCCCCACAAATAGAGCTTTCTTTTGGTGGTATTTGATCATCTCTGCGGTTTTTATTTTTTGCGCTATAAACAAAAAAAGAGCGACAATTTAGAAAAAAAAACACAATATTTTGTACTTTTTGCTATAATAAATATCCCCATTTTTTAAAAAAAAAAAACAATTTTTTTCTCAGTTTTATTTATTTTTTTTACTAGTAATGGCGGTGATCTGCGATGGTAAAAAAAAAACGCAATAAGCGTATATTGATTGGTTTGCGCAAAAGTTTTATAGCATTTTTTTTTTTTTTTTTTTTTTTTTTTTCTTACCAGTAATGGCGGCGATCTGCCATTTTTCTTGGGACTGTGACATTATGGCGGACACATCGGACACTTTTGACACATTTTTGGGACCATTGGCATTTATACAGCGATCAGTGCTATAAAAATGCACTGATTACTGTAAAAAATGTCACTGGCAGGGAAGGGGTTAACACTAGGGAGCGATCAAGGGGTTAACTGTGTTCCCTGTGTGTGTTTTTAACTGTAGAGGGAGGGGACTGACCTAGAGGAAATGACAGATCGTGGTTCCTAGCTATTAGAACTCACAGCCTGTTCGGCTTTTTGTGCCCGCGATCGCTTGTGGCCAGCGGTCATCGCGACCGCTGGCCACGAGCATCGGCACCCCTGCAGTGCAGCGGGCATGTGCGCGCCTGCTATCCCAGTCCCACGAGCCGGCGTATAGCTACGCTGGCTCGCGGGATCGTGCCGACCAGCCGCCGTCATACTGCGGTTAAAGTGGATGTAAACCCTCACATATACCAGAGTGAAGTGAACAGCCTCAGATGATACACAGAGATGAAACAAATCTCCCTACATAAGTTTTACATGTATATCTGGTGTCTTCAGCTTTATATGCTGTTTAGAAAGTGCACATCATGTTAGATTTTCTCTTCCTGTTCAGCACTGTAGTGAAGTCTGGGCATACAGCCGAGACCGCTGATTGGAGGAAAGGCACACACCCCCTTCTCCTCATAGGTAGAGACTTTCAGCTCTGTTGAATCATTCAGCACTCTGCTAATCTATTTATAGCATCCTCTCCAACACAAAACTACACTGCTTTTATCATGTGACAGAGAACTTGTCAGGAGTTATCAGGCTGATAACAGAAGAACGAAGCAGGACAAAGACACAGGACTTAGTGCTTTGAAAAGAGATAACAAAACACTGCAGATATATGTGCCCAGCTCATATTTCATGAATCGGGTTTTACATCCACTTCAAGGGTATCAGAAACTGGCAAAGCACAATTAAAGTAAACCCTCCTATCGTTTTCAGCCAAGGAAGCTGCCATCTTGGCCTCTGTTTAATCTACACCTGCCATGATGCTGCTCATGTGATCAGTTATGACACCAGCCATTGGATGGTTTGACAGTTTGGTTGAGAGCACAACCAATGGGAGTGTAAAATTGCCAGCATGTGCCGGAAATGTAACTGTTTTTTTTAAACCGTTAAATGGATGGGTTTACTTTCACTTTAAAATAAATGGGAATACAAGAAAACAAATCGCAGAGATATGCTAGATCTCCAAAAGTATTGGGACGCCAGCCTTTACATGAACTTTAATGGCAGTTCCAGCCTTAGTCTGAATGGACACACAGAACTGTGACTCGGTTCGGGTGCCCCATAGCAAGCTGCTGGCTGGGAGGGGTGGGGGGCACGCAACAGGAAGGAGAGGCCAGGAGCAGCGAAGAGGGACCAGAGAAGAGGAGGATCTGGGTTGCACAGAAGAGGTAAGTATAACGTTTGTTATTTATTTTTTTAAACGAGACTTTACATTCACTTTACGGCGTCAGCATACCAAGACATTTTGGACAATTTCATGATCCCATCTTTGTGGGAACAGTTTGGGGATGTTCCCTTCCTGTTCCAACATGACTGCGCACAAAGCAAGGTCCATAAAGACATGGATGAGTGAGTTTGGAGTGGAGGACTTTGACTGGCCTGCACAGAGTCCTGACCTCAACCCGATAGAACACCTTTGGGATGAATAAGAGTGGAGACTGGGAGCCAGACCTTCTTTTTCAACATCAGTGCCTGACCTCACAAATGTGCTTCTGGAAGAATGGTCAAACATTCCGATAGACCAGGGGTCTCAAACTGGCGGCCCTCCAGCTGTTGTGAAACTACAAGTCCCATGAGGCATTACAAGGCTAATGCCCCGTACACACGGTCGGATTTTCCGACGGTAAATGTGCGATAGGACCTTGTTGTCGGAAATTCCGACCGTGTGTAGGCTCCATCACACATTTTCCATCGGATTTTCCGACACACAAAGTTTGAGAGCAGGCTATAAAATTTTCCGACAACCAAATCCGTTGTCGGAATTTCCGATCGTGTGTACACAAATCCGACGCACAAAGTGCCACGCATGCTCAGAATAAATAAAGAGATGTAAGCTATTGGCTACTGCCCCGTTTATAGTTCCGACGTACGTGTTTTACGTCACCGCGTTCAGAACGATCGGATTTTCCGACAACTTTGTGCGACCGTGTGTATGCAAGACAAGTTTGAGCCAACATCCGTCGGAAAAAATCCTAGGATTTTGTTGTCGGAATATCCGATCAATGTCCGACCGTGTGTACGGGGCATTACAGTTACAAGCATGACTCCCTCAGGCAGAGGCATGATGGGACTTGTAGTTCAGCAACAGCTGGAGGGCCGCCAGTTTGAGACCCCTGCCATAGACACACTCCTAAACCTTGTGGACGGCCTTCCCAGAGGAGTTGAAGCTGTTATAGCTGCAAAGGGTGGGCCAACGCAATATTGAACCCTATGGACTAAGGCTGGGATGCCATTAAAGTTCATGTGCATGTAAAGACAGGCGTCCCAATACTTTTGGTAATATAGTGTATATCTGTTGACGGGGGGGGATCAGCTGCAGGTTCAACGTTGCAGCAGGCATTTTATGAATGGACTGTAAAATACAGGCCTGTGTGTGTGCAGCTTTTCTTATGCTCTCCTGTTAAAAATCTTGATGTACACTTCACAACTACAGTACACTACGGTATGAGGATGTGCTTTTATGTCTCTCCCGCTAATTGTAAACTGTGTGCCTTTCTGTCTATTCTAGAAACACGAAGAGATGGATTGCCCGTCTGTCGTTGTTTCCTGTCCTCATAAATGTAGCGTAAAAAGTTTATTAAGAAGTGAGGTAGGTACTTCGAGTGAAGAACAGAACAGTTGCACTGCTGCACATAGTAACCAATAAGACTTCGACTTTCTTTATGGCTTTGTGTAGTGCATGTAGTTTGCCAAATATGGCTGCTTTGGTTCACGTTGCGTGGGTCTGACTTTATGAACTGAGGGTGTGTGTGTTTTTTGTTTTTTCTCTAGCATTATCTTTTCTTGTTTTTGGGTAATGAATTGTGTTCTGGATCTTCCATGTGTATTTTATGTTTTCTCTTTTGTTGCAGCTGAACGCTCACTTAGCGGAATGTGTGAACGCCCCCAGTACATGCAGTTTTAAACGTTACGGCTGCAGTTTTAAGGTCAGTATGTGTTACACAAAACGGCGCCGAGCGATCCTTAAAAAAAAAAAAAAAATGTTTTATTACATTTATTAACTGCAGAGAAACTGTTTTTTTTTTTTTTTTTACCGCTTCAGCCCTGGAAGATTTTACCCCCTCCCTGACCAGAGCACTTTTTTGCGTCGCTTTAACTGACAATTGCGCGGTCGTGCAACGTTGCACCCAAACAAAATTGACGTCCTTTTTTTCCCACAAATAGAGCTTTGTTTTGGTGGTCTTTGATTGCCTCTGCGGTTTTAATTTTTTTGCGCTATAAACAAAAAAAAAAGCGGCAATTTTGAAAAAAAACGCATTGTTTTTTACTTTTTGCTATAATAAATATCCCCCAAAAATATATAAAAAAAGCTAATGTCTTTCTCAGTTTAGGCTGATATGTATTCTTCTACATATTTTTGGTAAAAAAAATCGCAATAAGCGTATATTGATTGGTTTGCGCAAAAGTTATAGCGTCTACAAAATAGGGGATAGTTTTAAGGCATTTTTTTTTTTTTTTATAGTATTGGCGGCAATCTGCGATTTTTATCGGGACTGCGACATTATGGCGGACACATCGGACACTTTTGACACTATTTTGGGACCATCGGCATTTATACAGCAATCAGTGCTATAAAAATGCACTGATTACTGTGTAAATTACACTGGCAGTGAAGGAGTTAACCACTAGGGGGCGATGAAGGGGTTAAACGTGTGTCCTAGGGAGTGATTCTAACTGGGGGGGGGGGCTTCAAGTCACATGACAGCGATCACCGCTCCCGATGACAGGGAGCGGTGATCTCTGTCATGACACAAGGCAGAAGGGGAGATGGCGTGTTTACATAGGCACTTCCGCGTTCTGTGGCTCCGTGACACGATCGCCGGGAGACTGACATTGAGTCCGCCAGTCCCGCAGGCACGGTCACGCTGTACGCGGCCGGCACGCGTGCGCCTTCTATCCCCGGCTCTTAAAGGGGACGTACAAGTACGTCCATTTGCCCACCGCTGCCATTGTGCCGACGTATATCGGCGTGCGGCGGTCGGCAAGTGGTTGATCACAGATTTTGTCCATTCGCACTGTAGCATAATCAGGTGCTATTGTTTCCAGTCTTATTAATTTTAGTATTGTCTGATTTTAGTGGGTGCTGCTGCTATTGCACTCCTTTTTGTAGTTTCGTCTTTAGTGCTGTGTATTTGATAAATAATATATATATACAGTACAGTGAGAGAAAAAAGTATTTGACCCCCTGCTGATTTTGTACGTTTGCCACTGACAAAGAAATGATCGGTCTATAATATTAATGGTCGGTTTATTTTTACAGTGAGAGACAGAATAACAACAAAAATCCAGAAAAACGCATTTTAAAAAAGTTATAAATGGATTTGCATTTTAATAAGTGAAAGAAGTATTTGATCCCCTATCATTTAGCAAGATTTCTGGCTCCCAGGTGTCTTCTATACAGGTAATGAGATGAGATTAGGAGCACTCTCTCAAAGGGAGAGCTCCTAATCTCAGCTTGTTACCTGTATAGAAGACACCTGAGAGCCAGAAGCAATCAATCAGATTCCAATCTCTCCACCATGGCCAAGAACAAAGAGCTGTCCAAGGATGTCAGGGACAAGATTGTAGACCTACACAAGGCTGGAATGGGCTACAAGACCATCACCAAGCAGCTTGGTGAGAGGGTGACAGCAGTTGGTGCGAATTATTCACAAATGCCAGAAACACAAAATAACTGTCAATCTCCCTCAGTCTGAGGCTCCATGCAAGATCTCACCTTGTTGAGTTTCAATGATCATGAGAACGGTGAGGAATCAGCCCAGAACTACACGGGAGAATCTTGTCAATGATCTCAAGGCAGCTGGGACCATAGTCACCAAGAAAACAATTGGTAACACACTACGCCGTAAAGGACTGAAATCCTGCAGTGCCCGCAAGGTCCCCCTGCTCAAGAAAGCACATGTACAGGCCCGTCTGAAGTTTGCTAATGAACATCTGAATGATTCAGAGGAGAACTGGGTGAAAGTGTTGTGGTCAGACGAGATCAAAATCGAGTTCTTTGGCATCAACTCAACTCGCCGTGTTTGGAGGAGGAGGAATGGTGCCTATGACCCCAAGAACACCATCCCCACCATCAAACATGGATGTGGAAACATTATGCTTTGGGGGTGTTTTTCTGCTAAGGGGACAGGACAACATCACCGCATCAAACGGACGATGGACGGGGCCATGTATCATTAAGTCTAGGGTGAGAACCTCCTTCCCTCAGGCAGGGCATTGAAAATGGGAGGTGGATGGGTATTCCAGCATGACAATGACCCAAAACACACAGCCAAGGCAACAAGGGAGTGGCTCAAGAAAAAGCACATTAAGGTCCTGGAGTGGCCTAGCCAGTCTCCAGACCTTAATTCCATAGGCGTATGTGGAGGGAGCTGAAGGTTTGAGTTACCGAACGTCGGCCTCTAAACCTTAATGGCTTGGAGAGGATCTGCAAGGAGGAGTGGGACAAAATCCCTCCTGAGATGTGTGCAAACCTGGTGGCCAACTACAAGAAATGTCTGACCTCTGTGATTGCCAACAAGGGTTTTGCCACCAAGTACTAACTGATCATTTCTTTGTCAGTGGGCAAATGTACAAAATCAGCAGGGGATCAAATACACTTTCCCCTCACTGTGTGTGTGTGTGTGTGTGTGTGTGTATATATATATCAACCTTTCCTCCTTGTAGTCTTTGCTTATTTCTTTCCTTTCACCATCCTAGGGAACAAACCAGCAGATTAAAGCACATGAAGCCAGTTCAGCTGTTCAGCATGTCAACCTAATGAAAGAATGGAGTAGTTTTCTGGAGAGTAAGGTAAGCAGATACTTCTAGTTAATGAATCGGCTGCATTCTCAGTGATGTCACCGGTCTCTAGTGAATGGATAGGCTGCATTCTCAGTGATGTCACTGGTCTCTAGTGAATGGATAGGATACATTCTCAGTGATGTCACTGGTCTCTAGTGAATGGATAGGATACATTCTCAGTGATGTCACTGGTCTCTAGTGAATGGATAGGATACATTCTCAGTGATGTCACTGGTCTCTAGTGAATGGGATCATATATATTAGGGCTGAAACTAATGATTATTTTCATAATCGATTAATCGGATAAAATCATTAAAAAAAAATTAATATGCCATTTTTCCGTTTATTTAAAAGTGATAATGAAAAAATTGAGTGTTACACACAAAATGCAGAATAAAACACCAAGGATGGGGTACTTTTCCTCCTGGGAACACCAATGATGGGGTACTATTCCCCTCCCCCTCCCAGGAACACCAATGGGGCACTATTCCTCCCCCTCCCAGGAACACCAATAATGGGGCACTATTCCCCTCCCCCTCACAGGAACACCAATGGGGCACTATTCCCCTCCCCCTCACAGGAACACCAATGGGGCACTATTCCCCTCCCCCTCCCAGGAACACCAATGTGGCACTATTCCCCTCCCCCTCCCAGGAACTCCAATGGGGCACTATTCTCCTCCCCCCACCAGAAAAAAACAATGATGGGGCACTACTATTCCACCCACCCCCTGGAACACCAATGATGGGGCACCCCCCCCCCCCCCCCCCCCCGGAATACTTAGGAGTTAGGATGGGGCACTTGTCATAAAAATTCATGTACTGTGCATGTACTGAGTTTTTACTGTTATATTAGCCATTAGCCGCTACCTTTCACAGTCAGTGTGCAGCTCGGCTCTCCTCACGGCTGCTTCTCACCTCTCTGTTCCCTCGAGGCAGCAGCGGGCGGGGCTGAGCAGATCAGTGGGGAGCTGACGTCAGCGAGGAGGAGAGGCGCGGCGCGGACGTGCCTGGTCACATACGGCGGCGCCTTCTACACAGGAGGATTAATTTAATGGACGGACAGGGAGGACGGTGCGGACCAACTAATCGATAATGAAAATCGTTAAAAGCAATTTTTATTATCGAAAATATCGATTAATCGTTTCAGCCCATATATATATATATATATATATATATATATATATATATATATATATATATATACATACTGTTTGTGTGTATATACATAATATATATACATATAATCAGGCTCCATTTGTGTGGGATTCCTTCCTCCTGATACCGATAGTGACTCCTCTGATAGTACATATGATAAATGGCAGCTATTTATCAAGACTATTTCCCATGGTCACCCTTTATTCTTACAACTCTTTGCTTCCTTTTACCCGTTAATGATGAATCACTGGAAATCCCAGGATTTGCCAAGCAAGCCACAGCCTGGCCATGTGATGACTGTCAATAAGGAACTGGGGGCTTGTTTTTCTTCTTCCTCTGGCTGGGGAATCTGCTTGCTTGATTGTTTTATTTCTTTTTTTATTTCTGTAACATTGTATTTGTCTTGATCAGATAGATGTTTGGTTAGAGGCTCTATGGTTAGACATCCACCCCCCTCCCTTGTTGACCAGGAAGTCAATACAGCGCTGGGGCTTTCCATACTGAGCTGGGAAGATTGCCCTGCTACGTTTATGTGATTTATACAGCCACAAGGTCCAACAAAAGACTTTAATTACTAAATTTAGCATTATATTACGTGTTAAAGGAAATCTCTGCCATCATGTGGTTGATTGTCATTAAATATCGCCATTCCATTTCACTTTGCACCAGCTAGAAGTTTTGGTAGCTTCTGAAAAATCGTATTTTACTGACTTGCAATCATGAAAATAGGCTTCCTAAATTTCACCTTCCCCTGTACTTGCAGTCAGCTCACTAATTTTTTTATTTTTTTTATTTTTTTAGAAGTCTACACAGAGCTTAAAGTCAAGTATTAGGCATCTTCTGCTTTGTTGTGCATTAGGGTTTTTTTTATATTTGGAGAGGTGCTGTTGAACAGTGTTGTACATGTACAAGGATGATGCCAGGATGGGGGAATGTTTCTCAATGTAGCATTGGGGGACGATCATGTGAAATGTAGCAGGCTGGAGATGTAGAATATAGTAAGGGTAAAAAGGTGCGGCTGCCCAGAGTGCAGACTGCAGGGGGAATGGGAAAAGAGTTATATACACCTTAGAATTGTAGGATAAGGCCCCATTCATACTTGTGCAACTTGTCATGCGACTTTGGACACATAAAGTCGCTGGACAAGTCGCAGCCCATTGTTTTCAATGGCACCCGTTCAGATCAGTGCGACTTAAAGTGGGTTGTAAAGGCTCAGGTTTTTCTTACCTTCATGCAGGTTTGTATTTAGGCCCCTTTCACACTGGGGCGGGGGCGGCGGGGGCGGTAAAGTGGCGCTATTGTTAGCGGCGCTTTACCGTCGGTATTCGGCCGCTGGCGGGGCGGTTTTAGCGGCTGAGGAAGGGTTAAAAACCACGGTAAAGCGCCTCTGCAGAGGCGCTTTGCTGGCGGTATAGCTGCGCTGTCCCATTGATTTCAATGGGCAGGAGCGGTGAAGGAGCGGTATACACACCGCTCCGAAGATGCTGCTAGCAGGACTTTTCCCGTCCTGCTAGCGCACCGCTCCAGTGTGAAAGCCCTCGGGGCTTTCACACTGGAGAGACAGCAGTGGCTGTTTCGGGTCGGTTTGCAGGTGCTATTTTTAGCGCAATAGCGCCTGCAAACCGCCCCAGTGTGAAAGGAGCCTAAGGGTAGGTGCATGGAGACTATCCAACAGGCTCTGTACACTGCTGATGAAACAAATAGGCTACTAGAGGACTTACTAATATTAGAGGTCCCTCCGCAGCACGTTCACAGAGCTTGTGCCTGTGTGCATTTGCTGTCTCCCTCTCAGCCTCACCGTCCGTCTCTCCTGCCTTGAAGTGACATGCCAGTCCAATGTCAGGCACAGTCGGGGACTGAGGTGGGGCTTCTAGATGTGCGACCATGCGCGCCTTTGGGGATAAATTGCAGCCCTTCTTCTAGTCTGCAGATCAATGGCTGTATGCCCCAATGTCACAATGCACTGTAGTCCAGCCGCACATCCTCCAGCCTAATACCAGCAGGACCCTAATGGCCTGAGCCTGGGGGACAGCAATGGAAGAGCCTATGCATTGTACCTGTGCTGCACTGATCGTGGGTGCAATTCTCTGTGGGCTGCTTTGCAAGTAGATTTAGAGTATAGTTTTAGCCTGAACTTCTACTTTAAGCCCTGATGAAGGGGACGATTTGTGGTCTCCGAAACGCGTTGTATCCCATACTTCAATATTTGGAATAAACGTCATTTTGGACATTTGGTGTAGCTCTTTAATTCAAGAGCAATGTTTTGCCTGTTGTTTTTATATGTCTTGAATACTTGAATCCCCCTACCAGAATTCTTAGCACTGTTCCTCTTGGGTGTTCCCGCTGTTCCAGCTATATTCTGCATAGTATAAAATTAAAAAACAATCCAGTAGGGATTGTGGAAGACCCTAATAAGTGGCACAGAATGTGTAAACCCAGAATTTTAGCTGACATCTAGCAAGCATTGAAAGGTCAGTTTCAGGTGGACTAGCCTTGTAAAGGAAGTAGAGGCACCACACGGAAGTTGCTTTACTGCCGTAGTTTCACATTATTTTTTTCCTTGATACATATCTGCTTTAAGTTAACAGTATGACCGGTTTCCATTGTTATTACAGATATCAGCCACCCTTAGAAATAATGTCTGGTAACTTTACAAGTTAATGGAGAGAAAATGGAGCTCATCATTCACCCAGCCTTGTCGTGTGTTTTCTTTTCCGTAGGTGTCCTTATTACAGAATGAAAGTTCAGATAAGAACAAAAGTATTCAGATACTTCACAAACAGATGTGTAACTTTGAAGTGGAGATTGAGAGACACAAAGAGATGCTGAGAAACAATGAAGCCAAAATCCACCAACTGCAGGTAAGCAACACAAACATGGCTTCTATTCCCAAGGTTTTTCTTGAGGGGGTCGTACAACTGTGCCTAGGATTTGATGCATTTTCCATTAGCAATTGTTTTGCCATTGATGCTTGTGTGATAGCAGATTTCCCTTTGTTGGCAGTCTGTTGATCTTCGTTGGTGGTTGGTTAGTGATTGATTGTTCTCTGTTGATAGTTGGATAAAGATTTGTTGATGGTTGCCCTCTGCTGGCGGTTGGCAAGCCTCTATTAGTTGGTTGCCCTTTGTTGACTGTCGGTTAACAGTTAGTTGGTGGTTGGTTGGTCTTTCTTGGCTATTGGTTGGTTGCCTTCTGTTGGTAGCTGGCTGGCCTCTGTTGATGGTTGTGATTGGTTGCCCACAGCTGACTGTTGGTTAACACTTAGTTGGTTGCCCCCGTTGGGCTGCCCTCTCTTTGATGGTTGGTTGGTAATTGGTTGCGCTCTGTTGACTGACTGTTGGTTTGTGGTTGGTTGCGCTCTGTTGGCAGTTAGTTGTTGAATGGTTACCCTTTGCTGACTGTTAGTTGGTTGCCTTCTGTTGTGAGTTTTCTGGCCTCTGTTGAAAGCTGGTTAGTGATTGGTTGACTGTTGGTTAACAGTTAGTTGGTTGCCATCTTATGATGGTTGGTTGGTAACTGGTTGCTCTGTTGACTGACTGTTGGTGGATGTTTGTCCCCTGTTGGCAGTTCGCTGGCCTTTGTTGGTGGTTGGTTGATGATCAGTTGCCCTCTGTTGGTGGTTGGTTGATGATCAGTTGCCCTCTGTTGGTGGTTGGTTGATGATCAGTTGCCCTCTGTTGGTGGTTGGTTGCTGATCAGTTGCCCTCTGTTGGTGGTTGGTTGATGATCAGTTGCCCTCTGTTGGTGGTTGGTTGATGATCAGTTGCCCTCTGTTGGTTGACGAACAGTTCCCCTTTGTTGGTTGATAATCAGTTGCCCTCTTTCCGTTGACATTTAGTTACCCTCTCTTGGAGGTTGGGTAGCTTCTTTTGATGGTTGGTTGGTGATTGGTTCCCCTCTGCGGACTGTTGGTAACAGTTGGTGGTTGGTTGCCTTCTGTTGGCTGTTGATTTCCCTCTGTTAACGGTTATTTGGAAAGCAAGGACAACATATGCTTTAATGTAGTTCTTACTACAATTATTATTCCCATTTCAGTGTTTTGTTTTTTTTCCGTCACTCAATGCTTCTATATATATATTATATGATAACAGTGTACAAACGCAGAACTGCTATAACCCTGTACACAGATGTGGCCTATAGTTTTGGCACAGTGTCCACCTTTATCTGTTATAATCTTAAAGAGGAGTTCCCATTTTTTTTTTTTTAAATTAAAAGTCAGCAGCTACAAATACTGCAGCTGTTGACTTTTAATAATCGGACGCTTACCTGTCCCCCGGTCCAGCGATGCGGGGGATTGAAGCCCCGCTCGTCTCCCCCTCTGTTCGGCAGCGCCCGCATGGCAACTGTGGGCACCAGGCTGTGGCGTCACAGCCAGGCACCCACTGCGCATGCGTGAGCGGCGCCGTGCTCTGTGATCGGCTGCTCAGTCATCTGGGACCTGTAATGGGTCCCAGATGATTGACAAGAGGGAGGGGGCAGAGCTGGGAAAGTGATATCACCAGCCCAGGCACTGAAAGAGGCAGACTACAAGGGACCCCCTAGCAACAGGCATTTAAAGGTGAGTTTAAAAAAAAAAAAAATTCCAAATGTTTTTTTTTATTTTTTTTTTAGGCACATTCATGCATTTTTTTTTTGGGTGGAACACCACTTTAAGTTGCCTACATGACCAGGAACATACTGTACTCAGTATACAGACAGGAAAATTGCAGTTTCGTACATTACTTACTCCACAGCTTACATTCCTTCAGAAAAAAACATTTGTTGTACATTGACTTCCTTGTCAGTATCTAAAAATGTGATTCTTCAGTTGCTCTGTAGGAATGTGAAGCCTTTGGGGTTTACGGTGACTTGCTGAGCTGTAAGAGTGAAAGGCCTTTGTTAGTGAATGGTCTTGGATGCACTTTTGCTTCCTTAGTGCCTTGTCACTATATCTGTCTTTGTGGTATTTTGCTGATGATTTGTATAACCGAACATTGTTCTGTCTTTTATTTTTTTTTGTATGTTTTCAGGTATTTGATACCTGAAAATCCTCTGCTGGCTCAAAGTATATGTAAATCCTAAACTTTTTCTAGGCTTTGTATAAAATGTGGAAGGTTTAGAACCCTTGTCAGGTTTTTATTGCTGTGCATCCTCAGCTGAGGAGGTCCATCCTCTACTCCTCTTGTAGTCATTGTCTCCAGTGGAGAAACAGATGAAAAACCCTAATGTGAACAGGGGCCATTGAAATGGATGGGATTTTGCTTGTTGAACTTTTCTGAGCGTTCGAGCTACAAGCTGTAAAATGTTCAAGCGTGAATGGGGTCTCAATTATAGAGATGGCACAGCAAAGGGTGAGGGGAAAACTTCCAGCAGGAACACTATATCTGTTCCAGAGACATATATCTAAGAGGAGAATTCCCCTCACCGTAGAGCGATATCCTCTCCCGTACTTCTGTTATAGCAGTGATCTCTAGCAGTCCTATGTAATATGTCTCCTGTCAATGACTGTCTCCTTAAGCATGTCTCCAAACTGCAACAACTCCTATAGTATGATCACAGTCTCAGACAGTCTATTGCCGCATGCCTGCAGTCTCTGACCATCTTCTGTAGTATGTCTGCAGTCTCTGACCATCTTCTGTATCGTGCCTGCAGTCTCTGACCATCTCCTGTAGTATGTCTGCAGTCTCTGACCATCTTCTGTAGTATGTCTGCAGTCTCTGGCCATCTCCTGTATCATGTCTACAGTCTCTGACCATCTCTTGTATCATGTCTGAAGTCTTAGGTCATCTCTTGTATCATGTCTGCAGTCTCTGACCATCTCTTGTACCATGTCTGCAGTCTCTGGCCATCTCCTGTATCATGTCTACAGTCTCTGACCATCTCTTGTATCATGTCTGAAGTCTTAGGTCATCTCTTGTATCATGTCTGCAGTCTCTGACCATCTCATGTATAATTTCTGCAGTCTCTGACCATCTCTTGTATCATGTCTGAAGTCTTAGGTCATCTCTTGTATCATGTCTGCAGTCTCTGACCATCTCATGTATAATTTCTGCAGTCTCTGACCATCTCTTGTATAATTTCTGCAGTCTCTGACCATCTCTTTTATCATTCATATAGTCTCTGACCATCGCTTGTATCATGTCTGCAGTCCCTAACGATCTCTTGGATCATGTCTGCAGTCTCTAACCATCTCTTGTATCATGTTCACAGTCTCTGACCATCTCCTGTATCATGTTCACAGTCTCTGTCCATCTCATGTATAATTTCTGCAGTCTCTGTCCATCTCTTTTATCATTCATATAGTCTCTGACCATCTCTTGTATCATGTGTGCAGTCCCTAATGATCGCTTGGATCACGTCTGCAGTCTCTAACCAGCTCTTGTGTCATGTATGGAGTCTCTAACCATCTCTTGTATCATGTCTGCAGTGTCTGACCATCTTTTGTATCATGTGTGCAGTCCCTAATGATCTCTTGGATCATGTCCGCAGTCTCTAACTATCTCTTGTATCATGTCTACAGTCTCTGACCATCTCCTGTATCATGTCTGCAGTGTCTGACCATCTTTTGTATCGTGTGTGCAGTCCCTAATGATCTCTTGGATCATGTCCGCAGTCTCTAACTATCTCTTGTATCATGTCTACAGTCTCTGACCATCTCCTGTATCATGTCTGCAGTGTCTGACCATCTTTTGTATCATGTGTGCAGTCCCTAATGATCTCTTGGATCATGTCCGCAGTCTCTAACTATCTCTTGTATCATGTCTACAGTCTCTGACCATCTCCTGTATCATGTCCGCAGTGTCTGACCATCTTTTGTATCATGCCAATAGTCTGACTATATCCTGTTGTTTGTTTGCTGTCTCTGACACTGAATATTTACTAGTTTCTGTGCAGCCCATTCGTGATGTCGAGTGCCACGCTTGAAGCCCCCCCTCCCCCCCCCATGTCAAGGAAGTTAACCACTACTAACCTAATATATCCACACACAAAAATTGGATTTATGTTCACTTGAAAACACTTTAATGTTGGCATTCTGTTCAGCTAGTATTGTGATGCAGACATTCCTGTCCAGCAGCATAGCCAGGTCTCTGACTTCTATTGCAGTTACAGCTTGGTGCTGATTGGGCAGGAGCAGCAGAGGAGTGATGAGGTCAGCTATGCGTTTTCCCCTCATGTAAGCACATTTACAGTGTTAGACTAACAGTCCTGATTAGCCAGTATGCTGTCTCCAAGGGGTGGAGAAAACCTGTTTATTATAATAGAATTATCATTAAATAGAGTAATGTGCTTATAATCACTGCTGTTTTTTTTTTTTTGCACAGAAACCATTGTATTATGTGCTCAGGTCCCCAGAGAATGTTCTTGGCAGAGTTCTCCTTTAATGCCTATCAGACCTGCCAGGAAAGATATCTTCTACCTGTCATCAGAGGGTTTCCTGTGCACATGGGGGGGGGGGGGGGGGAACCGTATTGTCTGCTGCTGAAATTTCTCACTCTGACATAACGGTTTCACAAGTCTTTGAAATGGACAATTTCTGTGAAAACATTTGCATACTTTTTTTTTTAACAAGACCCGAAAAAAAAGGGGGGCTCTCCGCGTGTTGTCATAAGTGACTTTACTTTTTTGTAATAAGTGACTTTTCATAAGCATCACAAGGGGAGTTCAGGGCAGGTGTGTATTCATTCTTAAAGCTGAACTCCGGGTGCACAGCTAAATACACGGCTGAAACATGTCCTACCTGCCAAAGGAATTGTCAATTCTGTCCATCCAGTCCTGAGATTTACACAGCCCTGCTAGACAGCATAGCCTGCCTGAGGTGGTGATTTTTTTTTTCTTTAAAAAAAAAAGGCTAAGGTATGATTGTTGGAACATGTTCCAAATCCATTTGCTATTTGATGTATACAAGCCTCATGAATTAAAGTAGGAGTAAACTCCCATGCGTGAATTTTACCTATAAGTAAGCGATCAAGCAGATCTTCCCCTTTTGGGTGGAGCTTGCTTTACAGTGGCTTGCGAAAGTATTCGGCCCCCTTGAACTTTTCAACCTTTTGCCACATTTCAGGCTTCAAACATAAAGATATAAAATTTTAATATTTTGTGAAGAATCACCAACAAGTGGGACACAATTGTGAAGTGGAACGAAATCTATTGGATATTTTAAACTTTTTTAGCAATTAAAAAACTGAAAAGTGGTGCGTGCAAAATTATTCGGCTCCTTTACTTTCAGTGCAGCAAACTCACTCCAGAAGTTCAGCGAGGATCTCTGAATGATCCAATGTTGTCCTAAATGACTGATGGTGATAAATAGAATCCACCTGTGTGTAATCAAGTCTCTGTATAAATGCACCTGCTCTGTGATAGTCTCAGGGTTCTGTTGAAAGCGCAGAGAGCATCATGAAGACCAAGGAACACACCAGGCAGGTCCGTAATACTGTTGTGGAGAAGTTTAAAGCCGGATTTGGATACAAAAAGATTTCCCAAGCTTTAAACATCCCAAGGAGCACTGTGCAAGTGATCATTTTGAAATGGAAGGAGTATCAGACCACTGCAAATCTACCAAGACCTGGCTGTCCTTCTAAACTTTCAGCTCAGACAAGGAGAAGACTGATCAGAGATGCAGCCAAGAGGCCCATGATCACTCTGGATGAACTGCAGAGAACTACAGCTGAGGTGGGAGAGTCTGTTCATAGGACAACAATCAGTCTTACACTGCACAAATCTGGCCTTTATGGAAGAGTGGCAAGAAGAAAGCCATTTCTCAAAGATATCCATAAAAAGTCTCATCTAAAGTTTGCCACAAGCCACCTGGAAGACACACCAAACATGTGGAAGAAGGTGCTCTGGTCCGATGAAACCAAAATCGAACTTTTTGGCCACAATGCAAAACGATATGTTTGGCGTAAAAGCAACACAGCTCATCACACTCAACACACCATCCCTACTGTCAAACATGGTGGTGGCAGCATCATGGTTTGGGCCTGCTTTTCTTCAGCAGGGACAGGGAAGATGGTTAAAATTGAGGGGAAGATGGATGCAGCCAAATACAGGACCATTCTGGATGAAAACCTGTTGGAGTCTGCAAAAGACCTGAAACTGGGACGGAGATTTATCTTCCAACAAGACAATGATCCCAAACATACAGCAAAATCTACAAAGGAATGGTTCACAAATAAACGTATCCAGGTGTTAGAATGGCCAAGTCAAAGTCCAGACCTGAATCCAATCGAGAATCAGTGGAAAGAGCTGAAAACTGCTGTTCACAAACGCTCTCCATCCAACCTCACTGAGCTCGAGCTGTTTTGCAAGGAAGAATGGGCAAGAATTTCAGTCTCTTGATGTGCAAAACTGATAGAGACATACCCCAAGCGACTTGCAGCTGTAATCGCAGCAAAAGGTGGCTCTACAAAGTATTAACACAAGGGGGCCGAATAATTTTGCACGTCCCACTTTTCATTTTTTTATTAGTTAAAAAAGTTTCAAAAATCCAAAAGATTTCGTTCCACTTCACAATTGTGTCCCAGTTGTTGGTGATTCTTCACAAAAAATAAAAATTTTATATCTTTATGTTTGAAGCCTGAAATGTGGCAAAAGGTTGAAAAGTTCCAGGGGGCCGAATACTTTCGCAAGCCACTGTAAGTGCTGCAGCACCGTCATTATTTTTAATCGCAGGCCAAAGTTCTGCTTTAGGCAACACAAGCCTGGTCATCATTCTTTCCTCAGTCTGTGATTGGACAGTCAAGGAGCAGCAATAAGCTGATTAGATCACCCACCCTTACCCCTTCTTCCTGTAAGCATGCTTCTCCTTGGAGACGTTTCTAAACTGCCAGTAAAACTTTTGAGCACTTTTGAAGAGCTTTTCAGGCGCTTTTGAAGAGCTTTCCATTCATTTCAACGGAGAGGGGCATTTTTTCACCGCCCTGCCAGCCCACTGCCCCGGTGTGAAAGCATTCATTTGATTTTAATAGAAATAGGTTTTCGTGAGCTTTTCAGGCGCTTTTTTTTTTAGCGTGAAAGCGCCTCAGTGTGAAAGGGGTCTAAAATTAAGCCAATTTATATTTTTGTTATTTAAAATAAATATAATTTTATTTTTTAGACATAAATGCATTCATTGGTATATTTAAAATCTGCCTGGAGTTCAGATTTATTATTTATTATAGTATTATTCTCGTTATAGACCATATTAAATTTGTCTGCTTCATATGAGTTTCATCTGCTTCTTTCTTTTACAATACATTTCTTGCATTTCATGTGCAGATTGTACTCTGGACCCACCACAATTACATTTCCATAGAGCTCCCAAAAAGAGAACATTTTATTTCCATTAATTGAGATTTTGATCTCTGTTCATTGGGTTATAGCGCCACCCTCAGGAGACAGATTAGGGGGGTTTGCCCTTTTTTGCCTGTCACTAAATAGTAAGGACCTGGGTTCCCTATTGGGAATCTTAGTTCTGTTCCTTTTTGCAAAGGATTTCTTAAATCTTTTTTTGCTCTTAATGCATCTCAACTATTGGATTTTAGAAAGACTAATAACTGGAATGGAAGTGAATTGGCATCACATGACCAACTAACTAGTACGTCCGCCCAGCCTGGGCTGTATTATCAGTTATTATCATGTGTATTATCAGTTGGTTATGCAGATTTAAAATCCCCATCATGGAGCAATAGAGGCCAGGCCACAATTTGAGAGATTCTGGTCGTTTTGGACAACTTTGTGTGCATAGGACAGGATTGTGATAATTGAAGGAGATTTTACCATGTCCTGGCTTTGCTAAATGATGGCCAAGTTCAATTCCTTTCCTGGGTTGGGTTTAATTCAAGGCAGTTTGTTGCCATCAGATAACTGGGCTTGCAGGAGAATTTCACCCAGATCGATTGCTGTTATCCTGTTTAGTTGTTGGTGTATCGTTTTATTATTGACATTTTTTTTCCCTCTGTGCAGAGAGTAATTGAAGGCCAAGCAGAAAAGCTAAAAGACTTGGATAAGGAAATCCATAGCTTGCGGCAGACTGGGGAAGACGCAGATAATATAAAGAGCATTCTGGAGTCACTACAGGCCCGTCTGACTCAGTTGGAGACGCTAAGTAAGACTGCTGCTGCATGGAATCCAGGTAAGGACAACCGGAAGATCTTAGCCTGACCCCAGGGATGGAAAATTTAAAGTCAAAGCTTTATTTTGTAAAGGGGTACTTCCTTACATCAATTGTCCCCATCAGATTGTCCCCTTACATCAACTGTCCCCATCAGATTGTCCCCTTACATCAGCTGTCCCCATCAGAGAGTCCCCTCACATCAACTGTCCCCATCAGAGTGCCCCCTTACATCAACTGTCCCCATCAGAGAGCCCCCTTACATCAACTGTCCCCATCAGAGAGCCCCCTCACACCAACTGTCCCCATCAGAGAGCTCCCTCACACCAACTGTCCCCATCAGAGAGCTCCCTCACACCAACTGTCCCCATCAGAGAGCCCCTTACACCAACTGTGCCCATCAGAGTGCCCCCTTACATCAGCTGTCCTCATCAGAGAGCCCCTTACATCAACTGACCCCATCAGAGAGCCCCTTACATAAACTGTTCCCATCAGAGAGCCCCCTCACATCAATTGTCCCAATCAAAGAGCTCCTTACATCAACTGTCCCTTTTAGAGTAGCCTCTTACATCAACTGTCCCTATCGGAGTGGCCTCTTACATCAACTGTCCCCATCAAAGTGCCCCCTTACATCAACTGTCCCCATCAAAGTGCCCCCTTACATCAACTGTCCCCATCAAAGTGCCCCCTTACATCAACTGTCCCCATCAAAGTGCCCCCTTACATCAACTGTCCCCATCAGAGTGCCCCCTTACATCAACTGTCCCCATCAGAGTGCCCCCTTACATCAACTGTCCCCATCAGAGTGCCCCCTTACATCAACTGTCCCCATCAGAGTGCCCCCTTACATCAACTGTCCCCATCAGAGAGCCCCCTTACATCAACTGTCCCCATCAGAGAGCCCCTTACATCAACTGTCCCCATCAGAGTGCCCTATGGATCACTGGATGTACCCTTTCGAGACCTGGAGGACACAACTAAAAAATGAGGGAGGGGCACAGGCACAGCCCCCCGCCCCCCCTGCACCCCCCTAGATTCTGCCTGTTGGTGAGATTTACTCTTTATTTGCTCTAGTGATCACATTTGAAATTTTGAGTTGCCCCCAGAACAGGAATGGGATAAAACCTTAAAGTGAAGACACTTGTTCTGGCAACTAAGAGGGGATTTCTCTTGCATTGTAGAGAACTACTCCCACTACTTGTTGTGTCTAGGGGACAGGATGTAAAGGGAAATCTCCTCCCCCAATGGGACACAGTTCGCGGTAAAACCCAAGCATGGTCTTCTTAGTCCATGACTTTAGATAAAACATTTTGTCCTAGCGTTTTCAGGCAGAAAGGCAGAAAGTCACGCAATTTTACTGTGATTTTACTGCGTTTTTGCCTCGATTTTTGCAGGTCAAAAGGTCACCAATGTAAAAAGCAGAAAAACGCCCAAATCTGGCCAAAAAAAAAAAGTGCCAAAACTTGTTTGAGCTTCAGGCGTTTTGGAGCTTCTGGCTTTGAGCGTTTTGGAGGGGAGATGTGAACCATCTCTATAGAGAATAATTGATTTTTTTTTTACCCCTCCAGCATTTTGTAGCTTCAGGCTTCAAGCTACAAAACGCTCAGGTGTGAATGGGGCCTTATCTAGTCTTATCTATCCCACCTCAGTGACTCAGATCTTCAGCACCTTGCTGGAGGATCTTTTAGCCTCTGACACTTCCTGGTGTGTCTAAGTCACTTCTGTGTCCCTGCACAGCTGTTGTGACAAGGAACCACAATGTGCAGCTGGGAACACAGACATTCATATATCTATAATACTAAACTCCAGGAAGACAAACCCCACCCTTGCAGCAGCACCCCCCCCCCCCCCCCCCCACACACACACTGCATTGCAAGGGTTAAATGTCCTTTTAAAGGGTGCAGTGATGAAGCAATGGTGCAAAGAGGATTGTAAGACTTATAATGCCCAAATGGTAATGGGTAAATTGATGATGAGCCCACACTTAATATGGCTGCTGCACCTCTGGGTAATAGTACCTCAGGTTTCCTGTAGATCAGGGGTCTCCAGACTTTCTAAGCAAAGGGCAGTTTACTGTCCTTCAGGCTTTAGGGGGGGCCGGACGGTGGCCAGTGGGAGTAAACAATGCCCTGGGATCAGTGCTTCATCATTGGTTTCAATGGGAGGACTAGTGCCCCATTGTTGGTATCAGTGGGAGGAATAGTGCCCCAATGATGGAGTCAGTAGGAGGAATGGTGCCCAATTATTGGTGTCAGTTGGTGGAATGGAGCTCAAAGGCCAGATAAAGCCAAGCAAAGGGCCACAGTTTGGAGACCACTGCTGTAGAGTATAAAGGTAACAAGAAGGAAGGTGGTCACCACTTTCTAAGTGTAGTTTATTAGAAAACCCATAAAAACAAATTGATAATTATGCACTCACTGTATAAATCCATAAAACCCATAGAATTGATCATTATGAACTCGCTGTATAGACCCATAATAAACAGTGAGTGCATAGTTATCAATTTGTTTTTATGGGTTTACTAATAAACTACATTTAGAAGGTGGTGCCCTCTTTCTTTCTTGTTCTTTAAGGGTACACTCACACTGGCACTTTGAACCAGTCCCGGGCACAGTTCACCCCCTTGGGCTGGTTCGTTTGTGTAGTGTGAGTGCTCTGAACTGTGCTTGGGATTGATTAAGCCCCCCAAGCCTTGAACAGAGGACCGCTTGTGGTCAGTACACTTGGCTTCGGTGTGAGTGCAAACCATGCCAGAGCACATTGTATGTGAGGAGATGCGACCACAGCTTGAGAGCACCTTATAGGGGCGGAAGCATTGGAGCCAGGGGTAGTATGGTAAGTATTGCACCTCATCTGTGCACCCCTAGACTAAACAAGCATTCATCCATTGCAGTGCATGGGGTACGGCAACCCCCACTGCAAGAGTCATTTTTTTTCTGATGCCTAGAGATCAGATTTAATATCCCTGCACAATAGATGTCCATGTTTTTCTAACGTTTTTGCCTTATTCCCTTAGGTGTCCTGGAGACCCAAATCAATAGACACGACCAGATGTTGAGCGTTCACGACATCCGCCTGGCCGACATGGACCTCCGGTTCCAGGTCCTGGAGACCGCCAGCTACAACGGCGTTTTGATCTGGAAAATCCGCGATTACAAGAGGCGGAAGCAAGAGGCCGTCATGGGAAAGACATTGTCGCTGTACAGTCAGCCGTTCTACACCGGCTACTTTGGCTACAAGATGTGCGCCAGGGTCTACCTGAACGGGGACGGCATGGGGAAGAACACTCATTTATCGCTGTTCTTCGTTATCATGAGGGGAGAGTACGATTCTCTGCTTCCTTGGCCGTTCAAACAGAAAGTAAGCCTCATGCTAATGGACCAGGGACCGTCACGCCGCCATCTTGGCGACGCCTTCAAGCCCGACCCCAACAGCAGCAGCTTCAAAAAACCCACGGGGGAAATGAACATTGCCTCCGGGTGCCCTGTGTTTGTCGCTCAGACCGTGCTGGAAAACGGGACGTACATAAAAGACGATACTATTTTTATTAAAGTCATAGTCGATACATCAGACTTGCCGGACCCTTGATAGCGGGCAGTGCCAGGTGCTGTTTTTATAAGGAAAGAGCAGCTTGGGGTTTTTGTACAATCTGTCTCGAAAACAAAAAAAACACCAAGAGGTCCCCAGACTTGGAAGTGGACCTGTTGGCGCTGGAACCGAAACCAGAAGGAACCAAGGACCCCCCCGGGGGAGGGGCTCCGACGCACAAGACCGCGACATTCTGTGCAATGATTGACCTCTTTTTTTGTTACACAGAGCATGTTGGAATTGTCAATGATTGAAGAGTAGTTTCACCCTTGTGCTAACTGAGGTTTAAGTTGTGAGGTTTAATTTATTTATTTTTTTAGTTGTTTTGCTCTGAGGTAGGGTGAGGAAGGGGGTGGGTGGGGGGCTCGGTGGGGACAGGAATTGGGAATAGTTTGTGACAACTTTTGCTCAGGGGGGTAGCAGACAGAAAGGGGATATATATATATTTTTTTTAATCTGTCCAGTAGTATCAAAGCTATATTTGTGATTTTTTTTTTTCAGAACAAAGTATAGCCACTGCGTTTTGCGTCAATCTCTAGATAACATCCAGATTTCCCCCCATCAGAGAGTATTAAAGGATAACTAAACCCAAGAATGAAAACATGATATGTTGCAGCTCACCACACCTTAGCTATGCTGGCTGCATTTTCAGGCTAAGGACATTTTTTCAGCAAGTACATAAAATACCCATTGATATTGCCTGGAAATGCAGCATAAAACATTGTCTACTATTTGCAAACTACTAATCTCCCCATGTAATGGAGATGAACAAAGGCAGACATGTTTGTAGTCCAGCCTGAAAGGCAACCATGGCTGCCCCCATAGATACATTGGAGGAGTGAGTGTTGTCACCCTAGGACAGTGTATGCGTTGTTGGTAGAACTACCAGGTTGCAGATGAAGGGAAAGGACCAGTAAGTTGCAATGTAATCATTTTTTTGTTTTTGGGTTTAGCTACGCTTTGACGGAGACCTGAGCTTTGTCAATGATTTCGCTTGTAAGGGTGAAGCAGTGGATCATTTATGGACTACATGGTCGCACATACTGCACCTAGTCACAGCCTTTGGGCAATAAGAGAAGGGGTTCCGGAACCTTGCTTTCCGCTGCCATGTGGCTTGGGGGGATAAACACCCCATTATTTAACCTTTTAAGCTTTCGACAAGGACTAAAAATTGTCCTAAACCAATATCAAGGTGACACTGGTGTTGAAACCATAAAGTCCCAAAAAATGTTTATCGCAACTCTCTATAAATGCATGTAAAAGTTCCATAGGCACATTAGAAAAGAGCGCATTTGATGTGAAGTTCTGATCCTGAGGGTAGACGGTTAGGTCACACTGATGACTAGCTGTCAATTATCCCAATGAAGGACACTCCGCCACATTCTCCTTATGGGGAAATTGGGTTTCAATATATGTCAAATAGCTCATGTTCTGATTGGACACGGGAGCTTTTACACATTTGAGGGTTATAAAATTCTCTTTTGTAGTTTTAGATTTACTTGGCCTTAAATGGAAGTTCTAGGGAATCCTGTAAAATAACGGTCATCTCCATATTTGGATCCACCTTTCATTGCCATTGTCACCAGTGTCCACCTATCACAAAAACCCACACAGTTCCATGACTACCAATTTTCCCTTTTTATTTAACATGTCATTTTTTTATTTTTTTTCTGCTGGTGATTATGGGAAAACATCCTAAAGTAGCAGATTGGTTGCAGCTACTACAGCGATTCATCTGTCGCAATTAGAGATGGGCCAATCGATTCAACAATCAGGGGATTTTGGGTTTGACCGATCTGCAGAGAACCGTGCCGTAATGCAGGCAATTGCTGATCGTGATCCGGTGGAGCCACTCGCCTGATTCCTGAATGGGTTGGCTCATCTCTGGTCGTAATATTTCACTTTTGAAATGTAAAGCAGTTCCATGATGTCGTAGGTTTATGACACAATTACCAGTTATTACATTTTTAAGATCATTCTTCGATGCTGTGCATCATTGCCTTTCGCCATATCACCCTAAACTAGGGCATCTGTCTGATGAACTGTCAGGTTCTCAATAAATTCAAATGAAGTTTCTCACTCTGCATTCAAGTCATTCACCTTCCATGTGTGATATTGCATTTCATCTGTTCTAAACTTCATATTGTAAGAAAAGGCCAGAAAAGGTCATCAGTTTATGTTGTCATTATCTGTTTGGTTCACTTGTATTTCTAATAGTCCTTTGGTTGTCCAAAGTGCTGCCCTTTTGCTTATTGCCATAAAACTCCGAGAACATCCTGTAGACACAGCTCCAGGACCCAGGTAAATGGTTTATTGGACCCTGGAGGAGTAAGCACCAGCGAGCAGGAGTTCAGGATTGTAGAAGTGTTTGTTAAATTGGTGAGAAGCACGTGTAATTAATTTAAAGAAGGACATAAAATACAAGGGCCTCTTACTTGGCAGCCACCCCCTGATTACTCCTCAAGTCCTGCCCACTTCCTGTAGCTGATCTCATGGAGACAAATAGTCCTTTGGTGGTCCCAAGTGCTTCTATTTTGTTGTTGCCATAAAGGAGCTATAAACCTCTGAGAACATTCTGTAGACAAGGCTCCAGGACCTTGCTAAATGGTTTATTGGAGAAATGGACCCTGAAGAAGTAAGCACCTGCGAGTTGGAGTATTTGGGTTAATACAGCCATTAGATCACAGTAGCATGGGTGTAATTAACTGAAGGAGGACCTAAAACACAAGGTTCACTTAGCTGGTAGCTCCCCTGATTACTCCTCGAGTTCTGTCCGCTTCCTATAGCTGAGCTTCTAGGTCATAATGGTCTATTGGTTGTCCCAAGTGCTGCCATTTTGCTTGTTGTCATGAGGGAGCTATAATCCTCTAAGAACATTCGGTAGACACAGCTCTAGGCTCTTGCAAAATGGTTTATTGGAGAAATAGACCCTAAAGGAGTAAGCACCTGCAAGCTGGAGTAAATGAGTGAATAAAGCCATGAAACCATAGTAGCATGGGTGTAATTAATTTAAGGAGGACCTAAAATACAAGGTCCACTTAGTTGGCAGACCCCAACCTCCTGATTACTCCTCAAGTTCCTCAATCCTCAAGTTCTGTCTGCTTCCTGTAGCTGATCTCATGGGGCCTAATAGTCTATTGGTTGTCCCAATTGCTGCCATTTTGCTTGCTGCCATAAAGGAGCTATAGAGCTCTGAGAACATTCTGTAAAGACAGCTCCAGGACCTTGCTAAATAGTTTATTGGGGAAATGGACCCTGGAGGAGTAAGCACCAGTGAGGTAGAGTTCAGGATTGTAGAAGTGCTTGATACATGGGTGAATACAGCCATGCGACTATAGTAGCATGAATCTAATTAATTTGAAGTGATATTAAAGCCAGATTTAAAAAAAATAACAAACATGTCATACTTACCTGCTCTGTGCAGTGGTTTTCCACAGAGCAGCCCCCGATACTCCTCAGGTCCCTCCCTTCAACTGAGTGCCCCCATAGCAAGCAGCTTGCTATAGGGGGAACCGAGCAGGCTCGCTCTTGAGCCGCTGCTCTGTGTGTGTCCATTTACACACGGTGCAAGGCTCAGCCCTGTCCCCACTCTCATAGGATTTGGAATTCTTGGCTTTCCCCAGGATTCCATGAGAAGACCCCCCAAAAAAAGTCACCTTCACCTTGTTGAGCCTACTGGAACCTGGGGTATAAGGTGGGCATTTTATTCTTCTATAGTTTTTGCGTTTTGTAGTCAGGATGGGGAGGTTGCCAACTAACAAGACTTGTATTTTATCGAGAGGCAGCACCCAAATTTGGCCACAAGCTCTTACAAGGTCTGCAGAGGTCAAATATGGTTCCTGGGTTTAGGAAAACTAAGCAGGATCCGGGAAGAGCCTCAGTGTTTTGCGGGGAATTCAACCTGGTGCTGGTCTACAGTTTGCTCTTGTCAATAAGTCACCCCAAATGCCAGTATAGAACAAAATGGGTAAAAAGAAAAAAAATACTATTTTCTTTTTTTTTTGCCCTAAAAGAGTCTAGCTTGTCGTGGTGGGCAGGCTTGTATTCTTTTGGTTAAAATTGACAAAACAGTAGAAAAAATCCAAAAATACTATTTTCTGGTTGATGGTTTGAGCTATCCATTTTTAAAAATATCACACGTATAGTTCTACTCAGATTATACAAAAGTGTATGTGTAGCCAATGTTGCTACTGAATATAGCTTTAAAGAATATGTAAACCCAAAACTTTGTATTCCTGATATGTGTCTGCTGTAACATGTACTTGTATGAGAAAGTCTCCTGTTCTCTTCATATTGCTCATATTGCTCCTTGGTGTGAAATCCCTGGTGATCCCGCCAGTCCCTCTGCTTTCCTATTAAAAACTGACCACACAAAGCAGGAGAGCACAGCGTGGTCAGTTTTCTAGCTATGCTGGGAACTCAGCCTGCTCTCCTCCAATGATCAGACTTGCCTAGACAAGCAACCCCCCCTTCTGCACAGCCATGCACTGGGAAGACCAGTGTGCTGCTGTTTCTTCTCCCTCAGCTCTCTGAGCTCCTTATGCTGCTCAGAACAAAGGATATGTGATTATAAGAAAGGGGAAAAAAGGTAATTATATATATATATTTTTTTTTAAATACCTAGCGTATACACAGATGTTTTGCCTTTCATTTCTATTTTATACTGTTTACGTTGGTTTACAAGGTGCAGGTTTACATATACTTTTAAGTATATAGGGCTTTATTCAGTAGCGACATTGACATCCAATCAATAACGAAGGATCGTCTCCAGCAGGTGGCAATTCCTGCAGTGGCTTAAAGTGGAACTTTAGGAAACAAAAACGGTGATCAGGCAGAAATTTTAATGAAGAAGAAACCTATGGGGCTGATTTGAAGGCAAATAGACTATGCACTCTGTAAGCGAGGTTGCTCCAGAGCTTAGTAAATGAGCAGAGTCTCTACAGACTTCCATCATCCAATCACATGCAAGCAAAAATGCAGTTTTGTTTTTTTTGTTTAATTTTCCTTGCTTGTGATTGGGTATTCTTTGCAAAGTGAAGCCTTACATTATTTACAAAGCTCTGAAACAACTGCCCTTGCAAAGTGCACAGTCTATTTGCATTTAGTAAATCAACCCCGATGTCTCCTCTTCTGCATTACCTGTCTGCCTGTCCGCACTGTACACTGAGCTATGTATGCGCAGCTCAGTTTACAATTTTCGACAATGCTGAGATGAATGAACTCCCGCGCATGTGTCGGAAGTGACCTCATCTTGGCCTGTCCAATTAAAACAAGCAAAGGTTGGTACCTGGAAAAAAAAAAGCGACCAAAGGTGTCAGTGGCCAACATGGACACCACATCCCTGTAGTGATGGTGAGTATAGTTCTGCTATGTCTGAGTAAAATAAAAACCTATACAGTACATCTCTGCAATACATGCATGGCTGAGCTGAACCCCGCTGTGCTACACACCACACTCTTCCAGTTATCTCTAGGGGAGGTGTTTTGTCCTGCAGGAGAGAACCGAAAGTGTTACTAAACCCACAACAGTAAAATCAGTCTGTATATATGCAGTAAATTATGCTTGTTATACTCACTGTGGAACCTAAGGGGTTAATCCTCTGCATTGTGTGAACTTCCACTGTCCCCAATGCATCTGCTGATAGAACAGAGCCTTGGGGGCACTCTGCACATGCTCAGTTTGGTGTGTATTGCTAGTGAGTTTTTTTTTTTTTTTTTTTTCTGGGAGGGTGCATGTGATCAGCACAGAGCCAATGAGGTCGTGCAGCCTCATAGGACAGTCAGAGGAGAATGAAAACTCCTCCTACAGGCTTTAACCAGACACTGATAGAAGTCACAAGACTGCTATATA
Source organism: Aquarana catesbeiana (assembly GCF_042186555.1). Classification (NCBI taxonomy): domain Eukaryota; kingdom Metazoa; phylum Chordata; class Amphibia; order Anura; family Ranidae; genus Aquarana; species Aquarana catesbeiana. The sequence goes on along the minus strand of NC_133336.1, from coordinate 29,113,359 downwards.
CTGATGATGCGAAAAGGTAATTTAGCCGTTTATATTTACTAAAATAATTGCATTTCCATGTTCTGTGTACTGTGGGAGACCAGATTCAGTGAATGCAGGCTCCTGGGTTTAGTAACACTTTAAATAGCACTGACAACTCTGCTTGAGATCTCAGTGAAGCACAGACAGTGTTGTTAGCATACTACAGGAAGTAGGGAGCTCACTGGATTTTTGGCAGGTGGGCAGGTATTTTTGCTGTCTTTGGCAGTGTTTTTATAGACAAGACATGGAAAATATGCATGTATTGCAAAGAGGTACAGTGGAACCTTGGATTAGGAGCATAATCCGTTCCAGGAGATTGTTTGTAATCCAAAACACTCGCATAACAAAGCGAGTTTTCCCATAGAAGTCAATGAAAAGGAAGACAATTAGTTCCGCATTGACTTCTATTGCATGCAATACCGCATGTGGCCAGAGGTGGGGGGGGGGGTGCCAGAGAGCCTCGGAAATACTTGGGGACAGCTCGGCTGAACTTGGAAACTCTCGGAAAGGCTCAGAAACACTTGGGAACTGAGTATTTCCAAATGATTCAGAGTATTTCCGAACGGCTCCGAATCCTTCCGAGTGTCACCGGCGCCCCCGCACCTCTGGCCAAATGCGGTACTGCACACCACCATTGGCTTGACTCCTGCTAGTTTTGCGAGACAACACTCGCAAACCAAGTCAGAATTTTTTTTTTTAAAAGTTGCTCGTCTTTCAAAACGCTCGTTAACCGCGTTACTCATAAACCAACGTTCCACTGTATACTGAATATGTTTAAGTTTGACCAGACATACACTTTAGGCTCCAGGTCACTGTTAATTAATGCTGGAGATTCACAGAGGATTTAAAGGGACCTTGGGTGGGGAGGGGAGAACACCGTGAAAGTCCATTGAATTATATGTAAATCAGGAGCAGCTCACAATGAAGTGGGGTGTACCTAGGAAAAGGTATGTAAAAAAAAAAAGCGACTTTTCAATATTATATTTTGTTTACAGCATATTCCAAAAAAAAAAAAAAGTGTTTTGCATCGTCTTATATTTTTTTATGTATATACATGTATTTTTTTTAGGTTTTAAGCTGCATCTTCAGCTCTTGTCTGTAACTTGCAGTGAATGATCGGGAGTACAGGCATGTGCTCTGGTGCCTCTAAGCCATGGGTGCTCAACCTGTGGCCCACCAGCTGTTATGGGAACTACAAGTCCCATGAGGCATTGCAAACCGCTGACAGAAGCACGACTCCCAAAGGCAGAGGCATGATGGGAATTGTAGTTCCAAGACAGCTGAAGGGCCGCGGGTTGCGCACCCATGCTCTAAGCTTATCTCTAACAGAACAGAGGAAATCCGTTTCAAAGACTTGGCGACTAAAACACAAAACATGGGCAGTTATCCTCCAGGAGGACCATTTTTGTTTTTTGAAATGTCTTATTTATCGATCGGTTTGTAAGTTTATTGACATGTCTGATATCCTTTAATTGGCAAAAACTCCTATGGCAGCACAAGTAGCACTTTTTACATTTGCAGATTTGTAAAGCCTCCGTTTTAGAGGTGTTAGTTGTGCTAAATATTTATCACTGGCGTTTACATAGCGCCGAAAATGTATGCACTGTTTTACATACTGCCCTCAAGGAGCTTACAATCTAAGGCCCCTATCTCAGAAACATGCACGCACATACTAGAGACGATTTAGACATAACCCAGTTAACCTACCAGTATGACTTTGGAGAGTGGGGGGGGGGGGGACCATAGTACCTGGAGGAACTATGCAAGAACAGGCAAATTCCATGCAGATAGTGACCCCAGTGCTGCAAAGCAGAAATGCTATCCACTAAGTCGCTGTGCTGTTACTGAAATATTATGAAAAAAAGCTAAAATTTGCATTGTTTATACACAGATCCTCCTCTTCTCGGGTCCCCGCCGGTGCTCTGGGCCCCTCTCCCTCGCCACGTGCCCCCATAGCAAGCGGCTTGCTGTGGGGACACCCGTGCGTGCTCACTCCCGAGCCGGCTCTGTGTCCATAAGACACACAGAGCTCGGCTCGGCCCCCCTCACTGGCTGTGATTGACAGCAGTGGGAGCCAATAGCTCCTGCTGCATCTCGGCCAATCAGGAGGGAGAGACCCGCGAGAGCCTCAGCTCTCATGCACATCGCTGGTTTGGGCTCAGGTAAGTCCACCTAGTTAGGCAGCTACATTTTAGTTTTTGGCTCCACTGTAGTAAGTGGAGTGGTTGTTGATTGTTTGGTCTGACCAGGGTTCCCAAACTGAGAGTTTGATTGCTTCTCCCTGCCTCTGAAAGAAGTTTCCAGAGCATAGGGCTTGGAGATTCAGATGATCAGTTGAATATTTATAATTCCCCTGGCCAATCCCTGGAGTCAGGAAATCAGAAAGTGGCTGGGGGGAGTTGCACACTGAAGGTAGAATGCATGAAGTTAAAAAAAAAAACTTCAGTCTTTACAACCACTTTAAGAAACTCTGAAACAAGTTGTCTTGGTGGGGCGCTGGACCTTGGTCTGTGTAGGCATTCCAACTGAAGTTTGATGCAGTGGTTTAGTCAATGGCAACTCATTGGAATCTGATGGGCCTAGAATAGAGTCCACAGGGGTAGAAGTGATATGATAAAAAGAAGACTTTGCCTGTCTGTGGATGAAAGTCCAGCTTAAATCAGATTTGTCATAGAGATTTAGAAATGGCCAACGCATTTCTGGGTTTAAGGTTCCTCATCAGGGCTTGTGAGAGTTTGATATGGGAAAGTGGTTCGATTATTAAGCCCGTAATTCTAGGGCTTGCTCAAGTGGCCAGCCTAGAAGTTACCAGAACTTTTCAACACAGCCCTGGTGCTCTTTTACCAAGGGGTTTTATTGCCGTCTTTGTCCCTTTTTATGGAGATTTCCCCCCATTTCCTGTGTCAGAAAACGAAGAGAAGAGAAATCTCCTCTGAAACACCAATCTTCTTTAAATTATACAAATCTCAACCGGGGCAAAGACAGCATGAAAAACCTCAATATCCACAACCTGTACGGCACAGCCTCTTTTGCCACCAATGGTGGAAGGGGTGGTCATCTAACAGTGGCACTCCATTAAACATTTTGAACATTAAAGAATATTAAAAAATGTCATTACTGGAACTGGATTGATGAGTAAAAACATTACAAAAGACAGGTCCTCTTTTCCACAGAAGGTGCTGCCTTGTCCATGCAGAAAGAAGCTGTTTTGTAGCCTTGTCAAGTTTCAGCTTTTGATTTTAAAAGCAACCCGTGCCTTCACTGAAGCAAGAGGTGCCTCCAGGATTCAGTGATGTTCCTTATTCTTAGTGGATCGGCTGCAGATGGCGGGCACAAGATGGCCACCTTTTTTTTAAACTGATAAACCTTAACTAGCAGTATATATCATGATCACAGCGGCCATCACTGCCCATGAGATAATGCATTTAAATGAAAGGGATACCTTCAAGAGGGCTGTTTTCAGGATGCATAAGTTTGCATGTTGTCTTTTAACTTGGCACGATGTGCTATTGGGCTGAAATATCGAGACATACACCACTTAGTGGTCAATGTTTAGCTCTACTGGTGCTGATCTGCCCAACAGCAATCGCGCTAATCCTTAAAGACTTCATGTACAGACTGTATTTCCATTTTAGAGTAGTCACTGGTGGCTGAATCACTCATGTTTCCAGTGGCAGTATTTCATCACCATGGCTTTTACATTATATGGCCAAAAGTAGGAAACCCCTCCAAATTCAGTTCTTGTGTTTCCATTAAGGGGAACTGGTAATGCTACAGCATACAAAGACATTTTAGACAATTGTGGGCTTCCAAGATTGTGACAACAGTTTTCAGAAGACCCTTTTCTGTTCCAGCATGACTGTGCACAAAGCCAGCTCCATAAAGACATGGATTGATGGATTTGGTGTGGAGAAACTCCAGTGGCCTTCACAGACTAACCCTACTGAACACCTTTTGGATAAATTAGAGCACAGATTGCAAGCCAAGTCTTTTCATCCAACATTTATTTCTTACAGGTACTTATATAGCACCATCAGTTTACACAGTGCTTTACATATTTATTATACATTACCACTAGTCCCTGCCTTTAAGGAGCTTACAAATCTAAGGTCCCTAGGACCAGCCATTGACAGTTCGAATCTCGGCCGGTTCAGCAGGAACCAGCCAAGATTCGAACTGTGTATGGGCAGGCCAAATGTACCACGTTGATCGATAGATCAACTTGGGTACAACCAGCCTGCTGGATTTTACTTGCGATTATCACTAGCAGCTGCTAGCCTCTAGCAATAATCACTGTCTTCTCCTGGTGGGGACAGCTTCCCTCGCTGGGAGAATACAATGTCTCGGCAGAAGGGATCCCCCTGTCAGTGTCTGTGTTGATGGGGGAATCGTGCAAATTTCTTTCCTGCAACCTGTGGTTGCAGGAAAGAAATTTGCATCATCTCTGGCCTAACTCATACTCATTCTAGGGCCAATTTCGACAGGAGACAAGCATGTCTTTGGAGCGTGGGAGGAAACCCATGCAGGCACAGGGAGAACATGCAGACTCCACGCAGGTTGTTCTGTGGTTGGGGTTTGAACCAGTGACCCCACTGCTGCCAGGCAAAGTGATAACCACTTATGCCCCGTACACACAAGCGGATTTTCCGTCAGAAAAATCTTGGATGGTTTTTCCAACGGAATTCCGCTTAAGCTTGGCTTGCCTACACACGGTCACACAAAAGTTCGCTGACCTTTCGACCGTCAAGAACACGGTGACGTACAACACTACATCGAGCCGAGAAAATGAAGTTCAGTGCTTCCGAGCATATGTTGAATTGTTTCCGAGCATGCGAAGGAATTTTGCGTGTCGGAATTGCTACAGACGATCGGAATTTCTGAACTTTTTCCGACCGAAAAATTGAGAACATGCTCTCAATCTTTTGCTGGCTGGAGTTCGGCCAGCAAAAGTCCAATGGAGCATACACACGGTCGCATTTTCCGACCAAAAGCTCTCATCGGTCTTTTGCTGGCCGAATTTCCGATCGTGTGTACGTGGCATTAGCCATTCTGCTGCCCATAACATTTTTTATTTTTTTTTGGTTGAATAGGCACAAATCTCCACACACACACACACACACACACATACCAAAATCTTGTGGAAAGTCTTCCCATTCGAGTGGAGAAGGATCCTAGCTGCAAAAGTGGGTGAAATATGGTTTTGGAATAGGATGTCTAACAAGCAGATATAGGCTTCAATGAACCTTTGGCCAAACAGTGTATCTCCATCTGCTTCCGCATCTGCCACTGTGGGAGTTGATTTACCAAATCTGAATAGTGCAAAATCTGGTGCAGCTCTGACTAGAAACCAATCGGCTTCCAGGCTTAATTGAACAAGCTGAAGCTGATTGGCTACCATGCATAGCTGTACCAGATTTTGCACACTCTACTTTTGGAAATCAACCCTTATGTCCTCCTCGAACAACCGGACGCCAATTTGTGGTGTATTTAGTAGGTGAACACAGATGTATCTGTGGGTGGACAAAACTCTTAATTCTGATATAGAAATCTCATCGGTGGAGCCATGGATTAAAATAAGAAGGCACCATTTAATTCGGCTTGCCTGCAACCACATGAAACAAGAATGTCCATTCTCCATGGGGTTGGCATTCAAAATATAGTGAGGACCTTGTGATTTTCAGTCAAATTGTTCGATATGCAGTCATTTTTATATTTATATTTATATTCGCTCCTAGCAAGTATAATCCCAACTGATACGCAGCCTTACCATTTTCACCTTCCCCATGCTCTTCTGCCACCCCAATGTCTGAGAAATACCCAGTGCTTTCAAATACGGGGCGAACCTTTGACACCCAACCTGCCTCCCCTCAGTGTAGTAATCTTGGCTGGCTAATTGCCAGGCATGTAGTGGGATGGCACACAGCCTTGTGTTGGCTTTCACTTGCCCAATCAATGGAAATGTACACCGTAATCTTGGTGGAGCATGGGTCAGGTAATTACACATGCCTTATGGTATCTCCTGAGAACCCTTTATTTTATCTAATGTAGAAAAAAAATGTGTTCTGTTTAATGTTCGGTGTGTTTATTCAAAGAATTGTGTGTATACGTTGAGGCCTTCATTTCTTGCACCCAACTGGGTCAGCTATACCTCTCTTCGTCTCCAGCACCGAAAGCCAGTTGCGAGGTCTGTAGGGCAGAAACATCTCTCCAGGCCGTAGTGACCTGTACTCTTACTTCATTATATAAACCCCTTATTCCTTTATATTCGGTCTAAACTGGACGGCAACTGGTTGTTGCTAGGAGCACAACAGGCAGGCTTTTCAGTATAAAAGTGAAGTAACTGTCTTGTCTATAGCAACCAATAAGCATTTCATTCTCAGTGCAGATCAGATAAGGAAAGAGAAGTCATCTGGGTTGCCCTGAGCAGCGCCATTTTCACTTTCATACATGAAGCCAAAACTCAAATTTTATGCATTTTATTAGGGCAAAAATGTTTACAGTACAAAACGTATAATATAGCTGTATAAGGTTTTAACTGAATGACACTAAGAAGGGGGTCTAAAGCGCAAGTTCACCTTTTGGGTGCAGCTCACAATGACTCCCGGAGAGCATTTAGAGAAGTCATCCACCTTGATCACTTTTTAAAATTTAAATTAAAATTCCATTTAAGAAAATGTTTAAAAACTTCAAGGGCAACTCCACTTTTGTGGGGAAAAAAAAAATTGCAAATAAAAAAATAATAATAATATATCGCATACAATTGCAAGTCCTATTGTAATAGAATGTTATTAAAAATGACCTTTCCTTTTCAATCTGCAGCTCTGTAATTTTCTGTAAAATGCAATATGGCATTTCTTGTTAAAAAAAAAAAAAAAAAATGCAATATGGCAACCTGGAGGTGTACTGTACACACAGATGGTGTACAGAACGCCCCCCCCCCCCCCCAGGTTTTTCATTTCCTGCTTATGTGATTGGCTCACTGATTTTCCCAGAAGTCTGCACTAAGATACAAATTCGATTTTGAGCATCTCCTGCAACAAAAATATAATTTCTGGTGAGCTATTCCCAATGGGAAATCACGTCTAAAGGGATGCAGACCCTGCAAGCTCCCTCATTGGAGCCCTGTAGGTGCAGCAGCTGATTGATAATTATAAAGCCACTCCCATACAGATTTACTGAGCACATGGACACAGACAAACGGCTGTTTCTCCAGAATAACACAAGGTAGGAATCTGCAACCAAGTTTGTTAAAAATCCCTTCAATGTACAGAGATCACCCAGAGAGGAATATTTTTTTTTTTCCTCAACAAAAAGTGGAGTTACTCTTTAAATTGGAAATGTATAAAATAAAGCGTAGGTAAGAAAGTCGTATAGAAAGGTAGGATATTCTAGGATGTACATCTCTGAACAACACATTTCTCCATTTTATTTTTGAGATGCAAAGGTGAACTTGCACCTTATTTTTTTTTCACATAATGGCCAATCAATATTAATCTAGTGGTGCGAGTGAAGATGTAACTCTAGCTACGGGGAAAATTATAAACAGAACCTAGTGAAGAGATGACATTTTATTTTTGTACCGTTTTGCAGTTTATATTTCCATATACTGTACCGCATGCTAGTTTATTTTGTATGTGAACAGATTCAATATATATATATATGTATACAGACTTATATCTTTAGCTTCAAAGGAGTTTATTTTGAAATACGGAATTATTTTGTTATATTTGAACAGGTCTGGTTGTAGGATTCCCCTTCTGTAGATCTAGGATCTGACAACCACTGTGCCCTTTTCGTGGTGTCATCACACCAACCAGCAAGGAGACAATTGGGTCAATAGGACACAGGCAGGTCTCCTGAGGGCTACTTTCGTTTTAGACCCTTTCTTTTAGCACGGTCGGTGACAACTAATTTAGTCAAGGCTAACGTGACCTCAATAGTGTTCTGTAGCCAAAACTTTTTAGGATAGAATAAGGAAGGGTTCAAACCCGTTAGGCTTCATGTTCACTACAGGAGCTTTTGGCCTTTTTTTTTTTTTTCAAAGCTCCTAAACTCAACTCCATAAAAAGCCTACACTATATTACCAAAAGTATTGGTTTGCCTGCCTTTACACGCACATGAACTTTAATGGCATGAACTTAGTCCATTGGGGTTCAATATTGAGCTTAGCCAAACACTAGTTCTGTGACCTAATTTGCCGGGTTTTCCTCTCACTTCCTGTTGGGCTACAGGACAGAAAATGAAAGGAAATCTCCGCAATGGGACACAGATGGCGAAAAACGAATCTGGCAAGGGTTATAACCCTCCCTTACTCTATTCCAAAATGGGGAAAAAAAAAAGGTTTGCTTTATAGTTCTACTTTAAAGCGGAACTAAACCCCTCCTATTCTTTTTCGGCCAAGGAAGCTGCCATCTTAGTCACTGTTTGATCTGCAAATGCCATGGTGCTGCACAGGTGATCAGTCACCAAACGCATATGATGGTTTGACAGTTTGTTTGAAAGCACAAACAAATGTGACAGTTAGTCCTCCTGGCATTCTGGAAATGTAACTTCTTTTGAAACCGTTAGGTGATGGGTTTAGTTCTGCTTTCACGAGCTGAGGGCTAGAAATGACTGAACAGCCACCTTCCATGAATGAGTAGGAGTTTTCTTTCCAGGGGAAATGGAATGGCAGTTTATGAATAACATGACCTATTGAATGTCATTTGAGAATGGTCTTTGGACATTGCTTCTTCTCTAGCTTTTCCAACTGCTTCAGATGGGCGGTTGGTGGGATATCAGTTTTTTTCCCTCCATGTATATTTACAGTTTGGTAGTTGATAGTCGAGAGGTGGTAGTTGGGGGGTAAACGGTTACAAGGACTATAGTTGAATTTCAGTGCTTTGTTATCCAAGCGTGGCGCAGTAAGGGCTATATTGGCAATTATCCTTCTGGATTGGTATGTTTACTACTGAAATGTTGTGGGACCTACAAGTGTGGCTACTCACATATGATGGAGCATTACAATGGGGTCTACTTTGGAAAGGAATGCAGTATGCTTTATTTCTCAAAAGGGTTGAACTGTTTTTTATTGCCGTGAGCAACCAGTTGGCTGTTTTTTGGGTTTTTTTTCCTTTTCCAGTTCATTATAGGAGACGGAAAGGGAGCATCTGGTTGCAATGGGCAACGACCCCTTTATTTAAAAAAATTAGGCCTATGGTAACAAGGTGTTATGAGAGCAAGAAGCTCTCTAAAACAGCCTTGGCCTGTGGTTTGTGTTGGGCAATATCTTTGATCTAGCTCCTGCTGGCCTAAAATGTTTTTAATGTGAAAACAGTGCTCCCCCCCTTCTTAGTTTGAACATGGGGCCCCAACTTTTGTAAAACCAAGTTTAACTTCCAGCCCCTCTCATTTAACCATTAAATTCCAGAGCCTTTACCGCCCACCTTTTCTTTGGTGCAAAGGCTCCAGTCTTTGTCTAGAGTCCAAGAAAGTGGGCATTGCCCTCTGGACCACTTGGTTGTGTTTCCCCCCCGATGCCAATGGTTCTTAGTCCTCTGCTGGTCCAAGAGGTCATCACATGTCATGAGGATACTTTTCAAGACTTCTAGTCAATACACTTCGGCACTGTTGTTATTTAAGAAACATTTAAGGCTCAGTCAACTTCACTTTTTAGGCAGTACGGTATGTGATATTAGGAGCATGCCTTATGTGCTATGGCAGCTTGATAAACTAGACCCATCTTCTTACCTCGTTATGGCCACCTTCAAGATATGTAGAAGCACCAAAAAGGTGTAAGATTTTGTGTTCCCAAAGGTTTTGCCAACCCTTCTCCCAAAACATTTCAGGACTCACCTGATTTTGGAGAGTTTGGAACAATTTTCCTTATACTTTGTCATTTTGGATGCTCTATTGCCACAAACTAAAATTTATAGTGAAAGCTGAAAAAAAAGAAGTTGTACGTCATTGACTTGTCACCCTTAAAGTGTTACTAAACCCACCAACAGTAAAATCAGTCGGTATATGCAGTAAAGCATGCTTGTTGTACTCGCTGTGGAACCTAAGGGGTTAATCCCCCGCATTGTTTAAAGAGGCTGTTTGATCCTGTCTTCTCTGATCCTCTCCTCCTTCCAGTGTCCCCAATCTATCTCCTGATAAGACAGTACCTTTTGGAGTCACTCTGCACATGCTCAGTTTGGTGTGTATTGCTAGAGAGTTTTTCTCCTTTTTCTTGGGAGGGTGCATGTGATCAGCATAGGGCCAATCAGCACTATCCTGACAGAGGGACAGGGGTCATGCAGCTTCATAGGACAGTCAGAGGAGAATGAAAACTCCTCCTACAAGCTTTAACCAGAAACTGATAGAAATCACAAGACTGCTATATACTGTTGATGGGAAAAGATATTTAGCAGTTTATATTTACTAAAATAATTGCATTTCCATGTTCTGTGTACTGTGGGAGCCCAGATATAGTGAATGCAGGCTCCTGGGTTTAGTAACACTTGAATTGTATTTTTAGAGCTTTTCTTCCTATCGCGGTTCCAGTATGGTATTCAATCCCTACCCCCTAGTGAACTTCCTCATTGTACTTACTCATCAGTGGACCCCGATTTTACTTATGAAGCCTCTTGTGAGTTTTCTGCACTTTATGGGGAATCCGTGGCGGACACCGAAACAATATTCCACCTCATTTATTGGTGTCTAAAGAACGTCGGGTTCTTCCTTTTGACAACTCCAGTACTGTATTGAGAACAGAAAACCGGGTGCCAATGCCATGAGCAACAAGAAATGTTTTATCTACAGACGCCTTTGATAAATAAGGCCTAAAGTGTACTTTTGTGTGGTGCATGCTACACATCGCATACAAGTCATTGGTGCTCATTTTAGGTTCAAGCCAAAATCTGAAAAGCTCATAAGTCAGCAAAAATCTTTTCAAACCAAAAGTAATGGCGTTTAAGTGAAAACCAAGATATGAATGCTTTGTGATGTATGAATAAGTGAGTATGTTCTTTGTGTTTTCTTATTTTGTGGGGAGGATTTTTTTCCTTTTTGTCTTTTTTTTTTTTTTTGTCATTGACATCACAGGGATCTAGTGCCACATACTCTGCAGGGGTTCCAGTTGAATTACTGTGTAAACTGTGTATGAATTCAGTCCCTGCGGCTTTATGTTCCGTGTAATGCAAGTATTAAATTGTTCACTTTGTATTTATAAAATATTACACTTTCACAATGTTCCGTGCAATTGAATAAATTACCTGGCAGTTTACTGCAATCTGATGTATGAATATTAAACGGCCTGATACAAGGACGATACAAAAAGTGCAGACACTCATCTTTAGAAAAAAGTCTGTGATGTCACCGGTCTCTAGTGAATGAATAGGCTGCATTCTTAGTGATGTCACCGGTCTCTAGTGAATGGATAGGCTGCATTCTCAGTGATGTCACCAGTCTCTAGGGAATGGATAGGCTGCACTCTTAGTGATGTCACTGGTCTCTAGTGAATGGATAGGATGCATTCTCAGTGATGTCACTGGTCTCTAGTGAATGGATAGGCTGCATTCTCAGTGATGTCACCGGTCTCCAGTGAATGAATAGGCTGCGTTCTCAGTGATGTCACTGATTTTTAGTGAATGGATAAGCTGCATTTACAGTGATGTCATCGTTCTCTAATGTATGGATAAACTGCATTCTCAGTGAGGTCATCGGTCTCTGGTGAATAGATAGGCTGCATTTACAGTGATGTCACCATTCTCTAGTGTATGGATAGGCTGCATTCTCAGTGATGTTATCGGTCTCTAGTGAATGGATAGGCTACATTTACAATGATGTCATCGTTCTCTAGTGAATGGATAGGCTGCATTCTCAGTGAGGTCATCGGTCTCTGGTGAATAGATAGGCTGCATTTACAGTGATGTCATCATTCTCTAGTGTATGGATAGGCTGCATTCTCAGTGATCTTATTGGTCTCTAGTGAATGGATAGGCTGCATTCTCAGTGATGTCATTGGTCTCTAGTGAATGGATAGGCTGCATTCTCAGTGATGTCATTGGTCTCTAGTGAATGGATAGGCTGCATTCTCAGTGATGTCATTGGTCTCTAGTGAATGGATAGGCTGCATTCTCAGTGATGTCATCGGTCTCTAGTGAATAGATAGGCTGCATTCCCAGTGATGTCATCGGTCTCTAGTGAATGGACATGCTGCATTCTCGGTGATGTCATCAGTCTCTAGTAGATGTACAAAACCTGTTTGACAACCTACCTTCGTCATACCAGTGATGCAGTCTTCTTTCTTACTCTGTGGTGGTGCTTTCTTCACAAATCCTGATAATTAAGATTGACACAATATGGGCTTCAAAGGGACTGAGTTCACACACAGTCATACATCACTGCTTTATATCACTGTGGAATAATATAATCTTGAACATAGTAGTATCACTTCTCTACCAATACGACTATGATGACTGATAGTAACAGTACTGTTTCCTCTCTCTATATGTCTTTCCAGCAGTGGATAATATTATACATAGACTCATATATGAAGGTCAGTGACTACTGTGGTTGGTCCTGAGGATGTCCCTTTTGTTCTGCAAGAAAGCACACTGAGTAAAGAGTAATCCTCCATGGTTTTGCTGTGACTTTTCTCTGATTGCCGTGTTGGTGTTTTACCAGAAGTTGTCTGCATAGTTTTAGGTTCCCAGGAATATCACCAAACCCTATTTTCATTTGGAGTCAGTCCAGCCAAAAGTAATATTTTTTAGTTCTGAGTTGACTTTGATGGAATGAGTAATGCTCTTAGTAGGTGGGCTTTTTTTGCACTTAAAACGAGTTTTGCAATGTACACATCTATGGAAATGGAAAAACCCATTTGAAGTAGGTCAGCTGCCCATATCAATCAATTCTGAATGGTCCCAGAAGCTCATTAAACTAATGCCATCAGCACAAGTCTAAAGCCTGTTGGCACAAGGTCAAGTTCACACCCATTATAATCAATGGTACCCATTCATACCTCAGCAATATATTGCTTGAAGCTTGAAAAAGTACATGGGCCTCTTTGTCCTTTTAGACTTCAAAGGGAGCACACGTGTACCTTGCATTCTTTGCACAATTTCATACCTCTCCTTCTCTTAGTAACTAGCTTTCCATTGGTTAAACCAAGAAACGCTCAAGCTTGAAACCGCCCCGAAAAACTTGTGTACAAACACACATAAAAAAAACACTCCAAAAAATGGGTCAAGCTCAACCTAGCCTTAGTCTCACGGAGATTTCTGGGCAGGATTTTACCGCCATCATTTACAGCTCTATTTCTGGAGTTTCATTCTATCTGCTGTGCTTGGTGTAGTCTATGGGGGTTGATTTTATAATGTGCATAGTCATTCACCCAGTAAAAGTGGAAAAATGAAATGTAAATTTAATTTAAACTGAAAATACTACATATGGGCACTAGATGGAGCGAAGTACCGTAGGAATTTCCTTTTAGTGCTTCGCTTCATCTAGAGCCCAAATGTGGTATTTTCCAAATTTGAAGGGTAGGTAGCCTAATGCCGCGTACACACGGTCGGAATTTCGTCTCATAAAAGACTGATGAGATTTTTTTTTTTTCGGAAAATGCGACCGTGTGTATGCTCTCAATTTTTCGGTCGGGAAAAGTTCCTACCTGAAAATGCGATTGTCTATGGCAATTCCGACGCGCCAAATCCCAACGCATGCTCGGAAACAATTCGACGCATGCTCAGAAGCATTGAACGTCATTTTCTCGGCTCGTCGTAGTGTTGTACGTCACTGCGTTCTTGACGGTCGTAATTTCAGCAAACTTTTGCGTGACAGTGTGTATGCAAGGCAAACTTGAGCGGAATCCGGTCGGAAAAGCCATCATATCTTTTTCCGCCGAGAAAAACGATCATGTGTACGCGGCATAAGTCCTATCCCACCACTGGTAAAAATAGGACTCCTATGACCTATGGCTCCTTGCGCAGCCTGTCAGAGGCTACATAGAGAGCGGCCAGTTTAAATACAAGCTGGCACACACTGTTTGCAGCAGACTGAGAGGATGAGCTCACAGTGCCTCTCCTCACTTCTTGTCAGAAGCACTGAGCTCAATGGACAGCTTGGAGTCTTGGACCAATGGTAAAGTACCATCTGTCCAATAAAAATGCTGCAGTGGAGGCACGCCTCTCGCTGCAGTGTCATAGAAGGGGGCATGTGTCTAAAAGACACATGCTCCCTTCCAGCCCAGTCCTCTTAACTAGAAGGAAAATACATGTGTTTATGTGTATAAGATTTACCCACAATTCACACAAGTTTTTCTCACATAGTTAAGAGGGAGAATGAGAATCGTCTGCTGTTGAAAAGGTACTGTTATAATCAAGCTTAATCCTATATTATTATGCTATATGTTATAAGATAATTTATTATTTATCTATTTACTGTGAAATTACTGGTTGGACGTTATAACTCCAAACTTCAGTAATTTGTCCATTAAAACTGGTACAGTTTTTGAAAATATAGTAATTTACCTTAAAAGGGGTTGCAAACCCTTGTTTTTAAAAAAAAAATAACAAGCAGGTCATACCTCCACAGTTCAGTTGGTTTTGCACAGAGTGGCCCCGATCCTCCTCTTCTGGGGTCCCTCAGCGACGCTGGTGGCTCCTCCCCGCATCGAGTGTCCACGTTGGAGAGGCGCTCTCCTTAGTGGACACCCGTGCGGGCACGCTCCCGAGTCTCGCATCTATGTCCATTCACACAGAATGCAATGCAGGACTCGACCCCACCTCCCTCCCCGGCGCTGCGTCATTGGATTTGATTGACAGCAGCAGGAGCCAATGGCTGCGCTGCTATCAATCTATCCAATCAGGACATGAGACACTAGCTACAGATGGTGTGCTTGTGCTTGTTCCTGGACGGAGGATGACAGTGTCCAGGTAAGTAAAATGGGAGGGGGGGGGGGGGCTGCAGCACTACAGAAGGTTTTTCACCTTAAGGCATAGAATGCCTTAAGGTGAAAAACCATGAGAGTTTACAGCCCCTTTAAAAACAATATATAATATATATAATCATTATTTGTATATTACTTATGGTAATTAACCCCTTGCCACCCAGGCCAATTCTGATACTTCTCTCCTACATGTAATAATCATAATTTTTTTGCTAGAAAATTTACTCAGAACCCCCAATTTTGTTTTAGCAGACACCCTAGGGAATAAAATGGTGGTCGTTGCAACTTTTTATGCTACACGGTATTTGCGCAGCAATTTTTCAAATGCGTTTTTTTTTTTAAACTGTTTCATGAATATTAAAAAAAAAACACTAATGCCGCGTACACACGGGCAGACTTTACGGCAGACTTTGCCCGGCGGACAGGATTTCGTCGGACAATTCGATCGTGTGTGGGCTCCAGCGGACTTTGTTTTCTCAAAAGTTGGACGGACTTAGATTTGAAACATGTTTTAAATCTATCCGTCGAACTCAAGTCCGGTCGAAAAGTCCGCTCGTCTGTATGCTAGTTCGACGGACAAAAAGCCACGCTAGGGCAGCTATTGGCTACTGGCTATGAACTTCCTTGTTTTAGTCCGGTCGTACGTCATCACGTACGAATTCGACGGACTTTGGTGGATTGTGTGTAGGCAAGTCCGTTCATTCGGAAAGTCCATCGTAAAGTCCGTCAAAGTCCGCCGAGCAAAGTCTGCCGTAAAGTCCGACCGTGTGTACGCGGCATTAGGATAACCCGATTTTTTTTGTATAATGTAGAAGATGATGTTACTCCAAGTAAATAGATACCTAACATGTCACGCTTTAAAATTGCGCACACTCGTGGAATGGCGCCAAACTTCAGTTCTTAAAAATCTCCATAGGCGACGCTTTAATTTTTTTTTTACAGGTTACATGTTTAGAGTTACAGAGGAGGTCTAGTGCTAGAATTATTGCTCTCGCTCTAACGATCGCAGCGTATGTAACCTGTGTGTATCTGGCTCTGATACTAGCCAGTGCCTCACCAGTCACTCACCTCACCGCACGTCCCTGGTATACACACACTTTAACTTGGTGAATGGCAATGCAAATGCTTTATAAATCAACCCCTAAAACTGAACTCCAGGCAAATATAAAAGACATTAATGCAGCTCTGTTTTTTTATTAATACATCATTAAAGGATTGCAAGTATCTGATATTGTCCTGGTATCAGCCTCTTGCTGTCCCTGTAAAGCAGAGCTCAGACTGGAAAGGAAGAAGCAGCACAAGGAGCCATCCAGATGTTCTGTAGTGCATATGTGTTAACAAGAGGTATGCTGATAGGAAGACAGCAGACAGTCTGTTTCTTCTGTCACTGTCCTATCACAGGCTGTGAGAAAGAAAAGCTCTTTTTGTCATCCCTGTACAATAGAGCTTAGACTGGAGAAGGAGCACAAAGAGCCAATCGATTGTGCTGCAGGGCTTATGTGTTAACGTGGAGCATGCTGATAGGAGGAGAGCGCAGAATGACGGAGTGATGAGCTCATCAGTCTGCTGCACTGTCCTATCACAGGCTCAGGGGAGGGACCAGACCTGGTTATGTTACTTAACTGCAGCAGAGACTAATCAGGTCTCCAGCTCTGCCAGAGAGGGCTGCGCTGTGTAGAAGAGCTGTATAAACGTCAGGTCTGGAGGGATAGAAATACAAATCTGGCAGCTGAAACGGCTCCCTTAAGTGTATTTTATCGGATATTTAGCCCCTTGTAGTTATGTCATCCTTAGCTCTATCGGCTGGTCTTGAATGGTGATGAAGGTAACAGTGTCACGGCAGTATAGTACACAATCTTCCATAATGCAGCAGGTGCTGAAACTCTTTCCTCAGTGTTGGACTTTGTTGCATGGTGCTCTGGACTTAAGGGTTCATTCTCATTCGCAGATGGAATCTTACAAAACCAATGTCTTAATGTGCGGGGAAAAAAAAAAAAAAAGGTCTTTTGAAAAGACGAGAGTAGGCGTACCTGTTCTTAAGTGATTGTTTTATAACCTCCTATACATTTACATAATATCTCGCAATGGTAGTGTTTTATATATCCAATTGTAGCAGCTAAAACCGCAAACTGGTCGCTTTCTCTTCTGAACTGTACTCCTTTTTTTTTTTTTTCGGTCTCTTTGCAAAGCCTTGGACAAAAGCCTTACTGGAGTCCAACTCCTGGCTCAGCTGCGTTCACATCTTACGTTAACAGCAAGTTCTATCTCTGGGAGCTTGGTGGTGCTTTGTATTTATTTGTAAAGTTGATGTCTTGCCTTGTCTTGTATGTGCAGCAAATAAATAGACTTTTTTTTAAATATAATTTGGGGTCTATTTTCTTCTTGTGTGATCTGGATTGGCTTTGTGAGATAACCAATGGGATCAAGCGCATAAAGAGACGTATGAGCCCTTCCCTATGCGTTTCGTCATCAATCTGCAATGTCTTCAGGAGCAAAGGCTTGACCCAGATTTATTTGTAAGTTGGTGTCTTGCCTTGTCTTGCATGTCTTACAAGCAATTGTGCTGCAAGGTTGAAAATGTTGCCTTGTCTTGTATGTCTTACAAGCAATTGTGCTGCAAGGTTGAAAATGACTTGCTAAGCTATTGCTAGACCTTGCCAGGCTTCACAAGTTTGTTGCACAATTTCAGCAAGTCCACATTGCATGACTCCAGATTAAAGATGGAGTCCCGCGAACAAAAAAAATGTAAATGTCAGCAGCTACAAATACTGCAGCTGCTGACTTTTAAAATAAGGACACTTACCTGTCTCTGGGTCCAGCGATGTCGGCACCCGAGGCTGAACCGTCCCTCGGTCCTCAGATGATGCTGCCGCCATCTTCTGTAAGGGAATCAGGAAATGCGTGAGTCGCGCTGCACAATCAGAACGGTTCCTGCTGTCTCTGGGACCCGTGTGTGTCCCAGCAGACAGCGCGGGGGGACGGGAAGTGGCGTAGACTCCCGTGGGAGTCTAAGCCCAGAAGTGGGTGCAAGTACCTGTATTAGACAGGTATCTGCACCCCCCTCCCCCCTAAAAGGTGCCAAATGTGACACCGGAAGGGGGGAGGGTTCCAAAAAGCGGAGGTTCAATTTTTGTGTGAACCTCCGCTTTAACTTTCTTTGCAAACATTCTGCTGCAAGTTCTTGTTTAGTTCTGTTGTAGAATAGTTATCCCGCCACAGGGGGTCACTGGCTGAATTTTCATACTGTACACTTGCAGAGCTCTTGCTGTAGACTCACCACTGCAACTTTGCTCTTGCTAGAGACGTGCCACAAATTGGAAAAGTGTCAACTAGAACTTGTGCTTCAAGTGCTCTGCAATTGTACTACTTTCCAGTGAAAATGTGCAGCAGGGCTTACAATTCAACGCTGCCACAAATTTGTGGCAAGTTATTCATGCTATCTGGGTTCAGATCGATTGATGATGAAACATGTAGGGTGTGACTTCCAGTTAATGTAATTTGCGTCATGGTAGAAAGATAAGACTGCGCTATTTTGGAAAAAAAATTAGAAAAACTAGAGCAGCTACATATAAAGGTGACTAAAATTTGTGAACACGAGGTGATTGTAAATGTCGCGCTAATCAGGGCTATGTGAAACAGCTACATGGTCTAAAAAATGTTAAGAATAAAAAACATTTGGATAAACATGTAGAAAATCTGAACACGTGAAACTTATGGAGTGACAAAGCACAAGTGAAACAAAAAATAGGAGAAGTGAATCTCGGATGAAAGGTAATGGTGGTGACAACGAATGGTCCGTCAAATGATGGACAACTTTGTGTGAACAATAAAAAACAGGAAAAGTGAATATCTTGACAACTAGTGTCCCAAAAGATGAAGGTTGTGAAAAAAACCAAGGAGTCCGTCAGATAATGGACATTTTCATGTGGGCAATCGGAGACATCAAATATACTGTTGACAGTAGATATCACAAAGAAGGAATGAAATGGGTACTCTTACCGGAACATATGGATCTGGATATCAGCGACACCAGATCAAACGAGCATGAATGGAAGCAGCACAAGGTATCCTAGGATAATCGACAGGAAAACTGGAGCAGATTCAGGTATGCACAGAAGACGATATCCATCCAATAAGCTCATCACAGATGGAACAATCCTCCTCTGTCGCCAAATCCAGCAACGTCTCCTCTCCACGTCCTTCCAAATGGAATGTCCTTTGGAGGAGAGAGGACAAAGGACATTCCATTTGGAAGGACGTGGAGAGGAGACGTTGCTGGATTTGGTGACAGAGGAGGATTGTTCCATCTGTGATGAGCTTATTGGATGGATATCGTCTTCTGTGGATACCTGAATCTGCTCCAGTTTTCCTGTCGATTATCCTAGGATACCTTGTGCTGCTTCCATTCATGCTTGTTTGATCTGGTGTCGCTGACATCCAGATCCATATGTTCCGGTAAGAGTACCCATTTCATTCCTTCTTTGTGATATCTGCTGTCAACAGTATGTTTGATGTCTTCTCGATTGCCCACATGAAGATGTCCATTATCTGACGGACTCCTTGCTGTTTTCACAACCTTCATCTTTTGGGACACTGGTTGTCAAAATATTCACTTTTCTTGTTTTTTATTGTTCACACAAAGTTGTCCATCATTTGACGGACCATTCGTTGTCACCACCATTACCTTTCATCCGAGATTCACTTCTCCTATCTTCTGTTTCACTTGTGCTTTGTCACTCCATAAGGTTCACGTGTTCAGATTTTCTACATGTTTATCCACATGTTTTTTATTCTTAACATTTTTTAGACTATGTAGCTGTTTCACATAGCCCTGATTAGCGCTACATTTACATTCACCTGATGTAATTTGCGTCGTCTGGAACACACAGCTGTCCTATTGGATGTGGTGCTTTCTGATTCAGGAATTTGGAGATAACCGGTGGCTTCAAGTGCATCAAGAAATGTATGAGAACCAAAAATATAGAAAAAAACAGGATTGGTAGAAGACACAAAGAATAACATGGCTCCAGGCACCAATATCCTCCACGCCATCCCAGGTATGTGCCCAAAAGCGCATCCTCGCTCTGTGTGATGTATGCCAGTAGAACAACGAGAGGCACACGAATGATGACTAACAACAATGCTGCTGAAGTTTCTCCTTAAGACAACCCCCTCTTTCCCCGTGAGGCACAAATTAGAGAACACTATGAATTTTCTCATCCCCTTTGTAAATCCTCCATCCAGGTCATTTGGGTGTTCCTAAATGCCCCTTTTGTATAGCCCAGGGAAGATGCCTCAAGTGTGAGGGAAGGGGGGAGAGAGCCTCATATAATGTAAATACGCTTTATTAAAAATTAAGCAATCAAAGTAATGCATTTACATAAAAAGACATAAACTTGCCCGTATAAATGAATCGGGAAGCCCCACATCCAATATGGCCGCCGTGCGTTCTAGGTGGCAGATATGGCCCGGAAGGCTTGCAGATTGATGATAAAACACTTAGGGAAGACCTTCTGGGTCACGTCATATCTGCCACCTGGAATGCATGACATATTGCATGTGGTGCTTCCAAGATAACCAATGGGTTCAAGCGCATCAAGAAAGGCATGAGAACCAAAAATATAGAAAAAAAAAGGATTGGTAGAAGACAAAGAATAACTTGGCTCCAGGCATTTAGGCAACAATGTCCTCCACGCCATCCCAGGTATGTGCCCAAAAGTGTACCCTCACTCTGTGCGAAGTCTGCCAGAAGAACAACGAGATGAACACCAGTGACGTCCAACAACCATGCTGCTGAAGTTCCTCCTTAAGACGTTCCCACCTTCCCCGTGAGGCACCATTTAGAGACTTTGTATTTTCTCAGCCTCTTTGGAAAGCATTCATCCAGGTCATTGTGGTGTTCCTAAATGCCCATTTGTACAGCCCAGGGAAGGTGCCTCAAGTGTGAGGGAGGGGGATGGGGCCTCCTATAATGTAAACACGATTTTTTTTAAAATTAAGCAATCAAAGTAATGCATTTTCCTAAGACATCATAAACCTGCCTGTATAAATTAATCAAGAAGCACCACATCCAATATGGCCGCCGTGTGTTCCATGTGGCAAATATGACGTCACCTGGAAGTCCCTTCCTACGTGTTTTACCATCAATCTGTGATGTCTTCAGGAGCAAAGACTTGCAGATTGATGATGAAACACATCAGTAAGGACTTCTGGGTCACGTCATAACCGCCGCCTGGAATGCACGACGGCCATATTGCATGTGGTGCTTTTTGACTTAGCAAGATAACCAATGGGTTCAAGCATATCAAGAAAAGTATGAGAACCAACAATATAGCAAAAAATGATTTAGTAGAAGACACAAGGAATAACGTGGCTCCAGGCAACAATATCCTCCACGCCATCCCAGGTACGTGCCTAAAAGCATACCCTCGCTCTGTGCGATGTATGCCAGAAGAAATATAGGATGCACACCAATGATGTCCAACAACCATGCTGCTGAAGTTCCTCCTTAAGACGGCCCTACCTTCCCCGTGAGGCACCATTTAGAGAACACTTTTCTCAGCCCCTTTGGAAATCCTCCACCCAGGATATTTGGGTGTTCCTGAATGCCCCTTTATATAGCCCAGGAAAGGTGCCTCAAGTGTGAGGGAAGGGGAGGAGAGCCTCATAATGTAAATACACATTAATAAAAATTGAGAAATCAAAGTAATGCACTTGCATAAAAAGGCATCATAAACCCGCCCGTATAAATTAATCAGGAAGCACAAATCCAATATGGCCGCCGTGCATTCCAGGTGGCAGATATGACGTCACCCGGAAGTCCCTTCCTACGCGTTTTACCATCAATCTATGATGTCTTCAGGAGCAAAGGCTTGCAGATTGATGATAAAACATGTAAGGCAGGACTTCTGGGTCACGTCATATCCGCCGCCTGAAATGTATGACAGCCATATTGCATGTGGTGCTTCCTGACTCAGCAAGATAACCAATGGGTTCTAGCGCATCAAGAAATGTATGAGAACCAAGAATATAGAAAAAGCAGGTTTGGTAGAAGACACCAGGAATCGTGTGGCTCTAGGCCATAATATCCTCCACGCCATCCCAGGTACTTGGCCATGAGCACATCCTCACTTGTGCGATGTATGGCAGAAGAACAGGATGCTCATCAGTGATGTGAAACAACCATGCTCCTGAAGTTCCTCCTCAAGACTGCCCCCCCCCCCTATAAGGCACCATTTAGAGAACACTTTTCTCAATGAATTCAAAGCGTTCTCCAACTGGGCAGGGTGGATATCCCAGGTACTTGGCCATGAGCACATCCTCACTTGTGCGATGTATGGCAGAAGAACAACAGGATGCTCATCAGTGATGTCAAACAACCATGCTCCTGAAGTTCCTCCTCAAGACTGCCCCCCCCCCCCCTATAAGGCTCGATTCACACCTATGCATGTTGCTTTTGAGCGTTTTTGGAGGTTTTTTTTTCATGCTTGGCACGTTTTTGAGCCGCGTTTTTGTCGCGTTTTTGCAGCGTTTTTGCCGCGATTTGCGTTTTGCGTTTTTTTTTTTTTTTTTTTTCATTTTTTTTTACAGTCTTAAAAAAAAATTACAAAAAAAAGAAAAAAAAAAAAAAAAAAAAAAAAAAAAAACGTCAAAAACGCACCAAAAACGCACCAAAAACGCTGCAAAAACGCTGCAAAAACGGTGCACTTGCGTTTTTGATGCTTGTCCATTGAAAACCATTACATGCAAAACGCTGCTTTTTGCATGAAAAAAAGTCCCCGACCCTTTCCAAAAACGCAGAGATACAAAAAAGCATTGATGTGAACATGTTCCATAGGAACCCATGTTAAAAAATTCCCGTGCATTTCTGCAAAATGCAAAATGCATCAAAAAACGCGCTAGTGTGAATGGGGCCTAAGGCACCATTTAGAGAACACTTTTCTCAATGAATTCAAAGCGTTCTCCAACTGGGCAGGGTGGATATCGTGACGCCACCGCCCCACCTTTTCACCCCATCTAGTTAAAGAATACTTTGCAAAGTGTTCTTTAAAGGGCGCCCATTTTTTGTGAAGAAAAAAAAAAAGGGTGCCCATACCAAGTGAGTGATCTCAATGGTGCAGAGCAGCCACTCGGCATGGAAACCAGAAGCAAATGGAGATCACTGGAGTAGCAGTGTCTGAACCTGGAATTGGACCCTAAGTGCCGGTTCACATAGGGGCGACTTGTCAGGCGACCTAGTCGCCTGACAAGTCGCCTCCCGTTCTGTGCTACTGAACCGTTCTAATAGGAGCGACGCAAGTCGCTCCGACTTAGAAAAAGGTTCCTGTACTACTTTGGGGGCGACTTGGGGCGACTTGCATAGACTTCTATACAGAAGTCGTTTTGCAAGTCGCCTCAGAAGTCGTTTGCAGGTCGCCTCGCTGAGGCGACCTGCAAGTCGTGCCGCCCCTGTGTGAACCGGCACTAAAAGATACCCCCATATTCCAAAGGGTACTGAAGGTAGGTGGTTGGCATAACAGCCTGGAAACTAGCATTAGTAGCTCAATAGTGACAACCCCCTTAAAGTACAAATAAACGCAAACCTTTTTTCTACTTTTGGATGGAGTGCAGGTGGAGTAAAACCGCCGTCAGGTTTTTCGGTTGCTTTCAGTGCACCCCGATTAGGGAGATTCACCCTCTCTATTTGTCCTATTGACTTATCACTGAGAATGAAGAAAATCCCAATATTTGAGTTGTCACCAGAACAGGAATAAAGAGGAAATCTTCCAGTGGGGACACTAGTTCTGGTGACAATAATGAATTTCCTCACTTTGGAGGGATTTCCTCTCACTTCCTGTTTTGGCTATGGGACAGGAAGTGAAAGAAAATCCCACTCCCAAATAGGGCACTGATGCCTAAAAACAACCACACAGGCTTTAGAGGCTGCTCCCAAGACAGTTTGTTCCACCACATTTGGTGGGAGTGCCCAAAAGTCAGCAGATTCTAGATTAGGGTACACAATTTTCTCTACTCATTAACAGGCACGTTTGGCTTTTGTCTTTTTGGCAGCCTGCATCGCGATAGCTAAAGGCCCATACACACAATACGAAAATCCGATGGAAAAATTCGTACGACAAGCTGTCTGACGCTTTTCGGATCATTCGTACGGTGCTTTCGACAGCCGATTTCGCTTTTTCATCAGATAAAAGATGGATATGCAGACCATAACATTTTTGTGGGATGTGAACGTCCGATTTTCGCTTCATTAGTACCGTTTTCATACAAAAAAAAAATCGTAAGAGCAAGACTACGCATGCTCAGAAACTAAAGAATACATACTATACAAACTATTCAACACATTACGTCACTTCTGACATATTCTGTTGTTCGAACATTTTCGGATTGTGAGTAACCTCTTCACTTTCGACATGAGACTAGCATGCCACAAAAAAATGGACGTTCGGACGTCCGAAAATCTAAGCGTGTGCATGAGGCTTTAATCGTAGAAGTTCCCCCCGTGATACCTTTTGACCTGGATAAGGCCAAACTATCAAGGATAACAACTCATGAGAAACTCTTAGCCATCCTCAATGATAAAATTCCACAGTTTGAAAACATTTGGAAGTCTTAGATTGACTTGTAGAGCCTGAAGGCACTTATGAGGTCCAGGCTTGGGGATAAAGGCCTACTCCCAGGCCTCTTCCTGTTTTGAACGTTATCATTGGTTGATTTTGAGGGATAATCATTCTTTCTATTATACACTTGCATTAGTTTGATATAAAATAAAAATTAAAAAAAGAAAAGTTTTGCCTTTTAGCTCTATTTTGTTAATTTTACAATTTACAAAGCACTGAGTCTATCCATTGGGAGTCAAACCCAAAGCTAGTGTTGCCACCTCATCCCTTTAAACCTGAACACATATTAATTACACAGGTTCTGTGGCCGATTAAGGTGGTAATTAAACTCACTTGTTGCCTTATCTGCATTTAATTAGCCTCAGAACCTGTGTAATTCATATGTGTTTGGGTTTAAAGGGATGAGGTGGCAACCCTACCCAGAGCTCCAGTGCTGCAAGGTCGGTGTTCTTGATGGCATGTCACTTCTTATCCTGTGAAGGGTCAGTGATGCAGAAAATACTTAGCTGGAGCAAGCCAGGAAGCTCCGCCTGCAGGACCACGTCATTCATTCACAGGAATTCCAGTCAGAACAGGCCTCGCCATGGTCGACCAAAGGAGTTGAGTGCACGTGTTCAATGTCATATCCAGAGGTTGTCTTTGGGAAATAGATGTATGAGTGCTGCCAGCATTTCTGCAGAGGTTGAAGGGGTGGGGGGGGGTCAGCCTGTCAGTGCTCAGACCATACGCCACACACTGCATCAAATTGGTCTGCATGGCTGTTGTCCCAGAAGGAAGCCTCATCTAAAGATGATGCACAAGAAAGCCCACAAACAGTTTGCTGAAGACAAGCAGACTAAGGACATGGATTACTGGAACCATGTCCTGTGGTCTGATGAGACCAAGATAAACTTATTTGGTTCAGATGGTGACAAGCGTGTGTGGCGGCAACCAGGTGAGGAGTACAAAGACAAGTGTGTCTTGCCTACAGTCAAGCATGGTGGTGGGAGTGTCATGGTCTGGGGCTGCATGAGTGCTGCCGGCACTGGGGAGCTACAGATCATTGAGGGAAATATGAATGCCAACATGTAATGTGACATACTGAAGGAGAGCATGATCCCCTCCCTTCAGAGACTGGGCCGCAGGACAGTATTCCAATATAACAAAAAAATGGAAAAAGGTCCCCCGAGCGGGGTTTTTAGGCAGCTAACCATAGATATGAACAAGGCATTAAATAAAATATTATATTAAAGTGCTTTATTGAAGGGTAATGAATGAATGTAACATATAAATATAAATTGGGAGCTCCAGTGGGAAAATACCCATACCAAATACATATAATAGCAAACATAGGTTATACACAGCATATGATAAGGCTATTGCATAACAATCCTGACGCGTTTCGACCCATGAATTTTGGGGTCTCTTCAGAGGATGAGTTTGCTACAAAAAAGAAGAAAAATTTGTAACAGTATGTCCAGCTTATTTAAAAGAATTACAGCATAGGCAAGTTTGTTTAGCAACACTTTGCACATAATTACCACTGAGTTTGGATGTACCCCTCGATCAGAGCCTCCCCACACAGCAGCCAGACCATCCAGTGTGCCCGCACGTAGCAGTACCCCAGGAAGAAGGGGGAACAGGAATCCACTTGATATGGCTTGCAAGGAGTCACACGTATAATTGCCCCCCTACCAACACACCACTGGGGGGTGGGGCCGGAACCTACGAAAATTGTCAGAGCGTTAGCTCCTGAATATACCCATATAGGTTAGTAGTTAGATTTAACTATTGGGCGGTCAGAAAGTATTGTAATAATCTATTGCAACTTGAATTGATCATGTAAAGGATAATAGAATGAGTGGAGTGACTATATTGGTATAACCAATATAGAATATGTCAGGGATGACCTTGTCCTTAAATGCTGACAATGGCAGTGATAGGAAGAAAAGTGAGGGATGTGCACAGTGAATGTGATGTGTGAATTTGAGGAAAAAGTGCATGATATTGCCAAGTATCTAAGTCTACGGCATCCAAAGCTAGTGTGCACAAAAATCAAAATTAAATATAAGTAAAATATTATTCTATGGGGTCTGACAAAGCATTGATAATCAGAGGTATCATAAGTTCTTACTCACTCCTACTGTTGAAGAAAAGAGTCTGGCCGTCCAGTAGGAGTGAGTAAGAACTTATGATACCTCTGATTATCAATGCTTTGTCAGACCCCATAGAATAATATTTTACTTATATTTAATTTTGATTTTTGTGCACACTAGCTTTGGATGCCGTAGACTTAGATACTTGGCAATATCATGCACTTTTTCCTCAAATTCACACATCACATTCACTGTGCACATCCCTCACTTTTCTTCCTATCACTGCCATTGTCAGCATTTAAGGACAAGGTCATCCCTGACATATTCTATATTGGTTATACCAATATAGTCACTCCACTCATTCTATTATCCTTTACATGATCAATTCAAGTTGCAATAGATTATTACAATACTTTCTGACCGCCCAATAGTTAAATCTAACTACTAACCTATATGGGTATATTCAGGAGCTAACGCTCTGACAATTTTCGTAGGTTCCGGCCCCACCCCCCAGTGGTGTGTTGGTAGGGGGGCAATTATACGTGTGACTCCTTGCAAGCCATATCAAGTGGATTCCTGTTCCCCCTTCTTCCTGGGGTACTGCTACGTGCGGGCACACTGGATGGTCTGGCTGCTGTGTGGGGAGGCTCTGATCGAGGGGTACATCCAAACTCAGTGGTAATTATGTGCAAAGTGTTGCTAAACAAACTTGCCTATGCTGTAATTCTTTTAAATAAGCTGGACATACTGTTACAAATTTTTCTTCTTTTTTGTAGCAAACTCATCCTCTGAAGAGACCCCAAAATTCATGGGTCGAAACGCGTCAGGATTGTTATGCAATAGCCTTATCATATGCTGTGTATAACCTATGTTTGCTATTATATGTATTTGGTATGGGTATTTTCCCACTGGAGCTCCCAATTTATATTTATATGTTACATTCATTCATTACCCTTCAATAAAGCACTTTAATATAATATTTTATTTAATGCCTTGTTCATATCTATGGTTAGCTGCCTAAAAACCGCGCTCGGGGGACCTTTTTCCATTTTTTTGTCCATATTGGGGTGAACAGCATTGACTCCTTAATGTGTCTTCCCTCTTTTGCTGTATTCCAATATAACGACCCCAAACACACCTCCAAGATGACCACTGCCTTGTTAAAGAAGCTGAGGGTAAAGGTGATGGACTGGCCAAGCATGTCTCCAGACCTAAACCCTATTGAGCATCTGTGGGACATCCTCAAATGGAAGGTGGAGGAGCGCAAGGTCTCTAACATCCACCAGTTCTGTGATGTGGTCATGGAGGAGTGGAAGAGGACTCCAGTGGTAACCTGTGAAGCTCTGGTGAACTCCATGCCCAAGAGGGTTAAGGCAGTGCTGGAAAATAATGGTGGCCACACAAAATATTCACACTTTGGGCCCAATTTGGACATTTTCACTTAGGGGTGTACTCACTTTTGTTGCCAGCGGTTTAGACATTAATGGCTGTGTGTTGAGTTATTTTGAGGGGACAGCAAATTTACACTGTTATACAAGCTGTACACTCACTACTTTACATTGTAGACAAGTGTCATTTCTTCAGTGTTGTCACATAAAAAGATAGAATAAAATATATACAAAAATGTGAGGGGTGTACTTACGTTTATGAGATACTATAGATGGGTCTTATTTTTTTTTTTTTTTTTTTTTTTATATTCAACCAGTGGGTTGAATGAAAAAAAAAAAAAACTGACCCGATTCCCCCATCCACACATTAAGCCTCTGTTCACATATCTATGATGTTGGAAACACAGCGAATCCTGTGTGTTTCCCGCACGGCATTGAAATCGCGCGGCGTTCATGCGATCTTCTGCGGGTGTCAATGTTAAATTAACAACACCCCGAAGGCCTGGTCAGAGTCTAGACCGAGGTTGCTGTTCATACATCGAGTTTAGGGACAGCAGGGATGTGCGGCTCCAGGGAGTCAGTGATCGGAGGAGCTGGGATGGGCTCCCTCCCCTGTCGGCACTCCCAGCGGTGGATCTGCTTGAGATTCACAACCTGTTCCCGTGAGCTAGAGTGGCCCACATGTCAGTCCAGGGACAACCCAAAGCAGCTCCCAAAATACAGTGCTTTTGCCTGTATCCAAACGCATGAGTGTAAACACCCATGTGATGTGATTCTGGTGCAGCAAAAAAAAAAAAAAAAAAAAAGGGTCCTGCACCGTTCTGATGCAGATAATTGCGATCTGAGCCATAAAAAATGAAGAGGCTCAAAATCGCAACGCACAGACATTGCATGTGATTTGAACAGGAATGCGATTCCTATCCGAATCACATGTTGTCCTCCACACCTAGTCTCAAGGTGGATGGGGAGAATCTTCTCGCTAGGTCACTGTATCTCCCCGCTGTCAGAATACACAGATCAGTGCTGTAGTCTATAGCTTGCAGCGTTGATTGAGAGGTCATTTTCATGCAGGGCGGCTGTGCAGAAGTCAATCAGTAGATGGACTTCTGTACAACCACATTACCCATACATGGATTGAATTTGAAATTCGGCCCGATGCTTGCTGAACCAGCCAGATCGATCTATGGGCAGCTATCAAGCATGTTCTATCAGCCCTGTGCTGGTCAGTCATCAATGAGGCTGAGCTCAGGTGGAGAGAAGATCCTCCTCTGATTAGGACAACAGCTGAACTCACAGGAAGATCCTTCTTCATATCCGGGAAAGCAGATCTGCAGACAGGTAAGAGGAGGAAATCCTTCCACAATGTTTATAGCAAATATCTGGGGCCAGGACACCCCAGTCTCCCCTATATGGGTGCTGGGGGTACAGACAGGCCTGGGCTCTGATAACTAGTAGTTTACACTTAGCATCCGATTCATAAGAGTTTTTAAAATTCCATGTATGCCTGTCAAAATTGTGTGCATTGGCAGCACCCAGTGTTGTTTGCGTTTGATGGTTGCGTTAGATGTGCGTCAAATCTTCTTCCCCCTTTTTTTTTTTTGCTTGGGTTTGGTTTGGGGTGATTTAGTTTTTTGTGGTTTTGACTGTATTGTTTTAATGTTTCTATACAAAATAATAAAAAGAATCATTTGATTAAGAAAAAAAAAAAATTGCGTCAAAATTTGACCCTACATGTGGTGTTTGCCAGGCTTTTTCCGCTTCCCAAACCCTTCCATTGATGTAAATGCGTTACAAACACCCCTATGGTGTTTATAGTGCGTTTTGAGATGCGTTTAGAAACTGTTAGGCTACTTTCACACTGAAGGCGTTTTTCAAGCATTTTAACGCTAAAAATAGCGCCCGTAAAGCTCCTGAAAACCACCTCCCATGCCACCCCAGTGTGAAAGCCCGCGTGCCATCATACTGGGGCGGTGCGCTTGCGGGACGTTACAAAAAGTCCTGCAGGCAGCATCTTTGGGGCGGTTTGGGAGCGCTCCTACACCGCCCCTGCCCATTGGAATGCATGGGCAGCGCTTCCGAAGCGCCTGAAAAGTGCTTCCGAAGCGCCGCAACACGGGCGGTTTTAACCCTTTCTTCGGCCGCTAGCGGGGGGGGGGGGAGTTAAAAGCGCCCCGCTAGCGGCTGAAAAGTGCTGCTTGTAAGATTCTCGTTTTTACGGTAATAATAGCGATATTTCAATAATTCCTATTGATGAGGAAAAGTGCAAGAAAGTCCGTTCAGTTCTCGTGTAAAAACTCAAAAATTGATTCAATAATAAAAATAGCAAAATATTACAAGAACAATATCAAAGCATGTTAATAATGAATATTCTAACGCTGCTAAAATGACGGTAAAGCGACACTAAGCGGCGCTTTACCGCTAACGCGGCGTGGCTGCAGTGTGAAAGTAGCCAAGTTGATAATACAAAAAGCCACACATCTGGTGTTATAAATGCATCCAATTTCCCTCTCTAGATGTACAAAGCTGGTAGAGACATCCCCAAAAAGACTTGCAATTCTACAAAGTATTGACTCCGGGGGGCGCCATACAAATGTACCCCACACTTTTCACATATTTATTTGTAAAAAAAAAAAAAGGAAAACCATTTTCCCTCCACTTCACAATTATGAGCCACTTTGTGTTGGTCTATCACATAAAATCCCAATAAAATACATTTACCTTTTTTGAGATGCATTTAGAAACCGTTAGTAGCCAAGATGATAATACAAAAATCCACACGATAAGCCCTAAGTCTGGTGAGCTCTTTAAATGCATCAAAAAGCACCAAAAACGCTGTTAACGCATCTGAATGCATTGGGTGTAAAATGTGAAAGATGATATCATGGCAAGTAAATAGATACCTCGCACGTCTCGTTTTTAAAATTGCGCACGCATGTAAAATGGCGACGAACTACGGTATTTAAAAATCTCTACAGGTGAGTTAATTGCCTTCACAGGTTACCTGTTTACAGTCACAGAGGGGGTCCAGTGCGAGAATTATTGCTCTCGCTCCAACGTTCGCGGAGATGCCTCACATGTGGTGTAAACCCCGTTTACGTTGCGTTTTTTTAAAATTGTTAACTTCCAGCCTGGACCGGAAGTGATGTCATGACGTCGCTCCGGTGCTCCAAAGCCATAGAGGCGAACAAAGACGATTTAGCCTTTGATCACCTATGGGAGCAGCTGGACGCACCGTTGGATCGTTTTTCTCGGGTGAACTGCCCGAGGAACGCAGGCGAGCGGCAGCGCGGATGGCATTTTACATCTGCATTGAACGCACAACACCGGTGTGTGTGTGTGTGTGTGTGTGTGTGTGGGGTGTACTCTCGATGGTGACTACTGTGACCTGTACAGGAAGCGCGAGGAAATCCCAATGGGGACACGGCAGTAAAAACATGGAAGAGGTTCTAACGCGGGACATATGGCAGTTGGCTGACCCCATTTACCTGAAAAATATGTGTTTTGCAGCACCGGCCTTCGTTTAACCAATTCCGGACCGCCGCACGCCGATATACGTCCTAACTTTGAAGAGAAATATTGTTATGGCAGCAGCTAGCTACCATAACCCTGGTATCCTCTGCTTCAGCGGTGGGGGGGGGGGTCTGGTTTCTGATAATAGTGGTCTCTGCGGCGGATTCGCCGCAAGATCACTTTTGTCGGCGGTGGGACAAAAAGCCCATAGCTCTTAAAGGGCCATTTTTTTAAATTCTTTTTTTAAATGACAAGTTTTTTTTTGAATTTTTTTTTATTGCATTTTAGTGTAAATATGTGGTCCTTTTGACCCCAGATCTGATATCTAAGAGGTCCTGTCATGCTTTTTTTTTCTATTACAATTTTTTATTTTTTTTAAAAACAATGAAAAAATAAAAGGTAAAATAAATTAGAAAAAAAAATAAAATTTTTAAACGCGCCCCGTCCCGCTGAGCTTGCGTGCAGAAGCGAACGCATACGTGAGCAGCGCCCGCATATGAAAACGGTGTTCAAACCACACATGTGAGGTATCGCCGCGATCCGTAGAGCAAGAGCAATAATTCTAACCCTAGACCTCCTCTGTAACTCAAAACATGCAACCTGTAGAATTTTTTTTAAACGTCGCCTATGGAGATTTTTAAGGGTAAAAGTTTGTCGCCATTCCACGATTTTGAAGCGTGACATGTTGGGTATCAATTTACTTGGCGTAACATTATCCTTCACAATATAAAAAAAAAATGGGTTAACTTTACTGTTGTCTGATTTTTTTAAATTCAAAAAAGTGTATTTTTTCCAAAAAAAGTGCGCTTGTAAGACCGCTGCGCAAATACAGTGTGACATAAAGTATTGCAACGACCGCCATTTTATTCGGTAGGGTGTTAGAAAAAAAAATGTATAATGTTTGGGGGTTCTAAGTAATTTTTCAGCAAAAAAAAACAGTTTTTAACTTGTAAACAACAAATCTCAAAAAGAGGCTCGGTCCTTAAATGGTTAAAAATCCGCCCCTCACCGACATGAACACGCCTCGCCAGCGCCAGGCACAATCTGACAGAAAAATTTCTTCCGCCAGCTATTGTGCGCAGGCGCGGTCTCGCCGTCACAACAGCTGATTGTAAAATCAGCTGTGGTGCTGTTCCGTACGGCGCATGCGCCGTACATCCCGGGACTATCGGACAGAACCCCGGCAGACCATGGCAGGTGGGAGGGGCCAGCAGGGTGCTCTACATAGCTTCCTGAAAACCTCACAGCACCCTGCCTTAGTATTCCTATCAAGAACCCCCAACCCTGATACAAGCAGAGGACTGGCTCCCGGGACGAGTTATGCAAAAATATATAAGTGACTTTGTTGATGGTTGTCACTCTGGAGGGAGGAGTGGAGGTTCTCTTGGTAGAATGTATTTGCATGCAGACCACTCTAGGTAACGCCCACATGTGATGCTGAACCTCCATAATTGAAAAGACTGAAATCTAATAAATGAAAGGGGCGGGCCAGGGACAGTCCGAATGGGGAGGAAAGAGATAGATGATGCTGGATGTCCTTAATCCCAGAAATGAGGTGGGCTCTGAACTCCTGCAGCTTCTAATGCTCACAGTGTGCAGTGAAATCAGAGTAAGCCATTTCAGTTCAGGAGGGGAGCCGGTACAACTTCTGGGGTTAATGGGGCACTATTCCCCCCCCCCCACTGACACCAATGATGGGGCACTATTCCCCCCACTGACACCAATGATGGGGCACTATTCCCCCCACTGACACCAATGATGGGGCGCTATTCCTCGCACTGACACCAATGATGGGGCGCTATTCCTCCCACTGACACCAATGATGGGGCACTATTCCTCCCACTGACACCAATGATGGGGCACTATTC
Organism: Aquarana catesbeiana; assembly: GCF_042186555.1. Taxonomy (NCBI): domain Eukaryota; kingdom Metazoa; phylum Chordata; class Amphibia; order Anura; family Ranidae; genus Aquarana; species Aquarana catesbeiana. The sequence goes on along the minus strand of NC_133336.1, from coordinate 29,079,972 downwards.
CCCCCACTGACACCAATGATGGGGCACTATTCCCCCCACTGACACCAATGATGGGGCGCTATTCCTCGCACTGACACCAATGATGGGGCGCTATTCCTCCCACTGACACCAATGATGGGGCACTATTCCTCCCACTCATACCAATGATGGAGCACTATTCCTCTCACTGACACCAATCATGGGGCACTATTCCTCTCACTGACACCAATGATGGAATGATGGGGCACTATTCCTCCACCTGACACCAATGACGGGGCACTATTCCTCCACCTGACACCAATGATGGGGCACGCTTCCTCCCACTGACACCAACGATGGGGCACGCTTCCTCCCACTGACACCAACGATGGGGCACTCTTCCTCCCACTGACACCAACGATGGGGCACTCATAGTAAGTGAGGTTGAAAAAAGACGCAAGTCCATCAAGTCCAACCTATGTGTGTGATTATGTGTCAGTATTACCTTACATATCCCTGTATGTTGCGGTCATTCAGGTGATTATCTAATAGTTTCTTGAAGCTATCGATGCTCCCCGCTGAGACCACCGCCTGTGGAAGGGAATTCCACATCCTTGCCGCTCTTACAGTAAAGAACCCTCTACGTAGTTTAAGGTTAAACCTCTTTTCTTCTAATTTTAATGAGTGGCCACAAGTCTTATTAAACTCTCTTCTGCGAAAAAGTTTTATCCCTATTGTGGGGTCACCAGTACAGTATTTGTAAATTGAAATCATATCCCCTCTCAAGCGTCTCTTCTCCAGAGAGAATAAGTTCAGAGCTCACAACCTTTCCTCATAACTAAGATCCTCCAGACCCTTTATTAGCTTTGTTGCCCTTCTTTGTACTCGCTCAATTTCCAGTACATCCTTCCTGAGGACTGGTGCCCAGAACTGGACAGCATACTCCAGGTGAGGCCGGACCAGAGTCTTGTAGAGCGGGAGAATTATCATTTTATCTCTGGAGTTGATCCCCTTTTTAATGCCAATATTCTGTTTGCTTTATTAGCAGCAGCTTGGCATTGCATGCCATTGCTGAGCCTATCATCTACTAGGACCCCCAGGTCCTTTTCCATCCTAGATTCCCCCAGAGGTTCTCCCCCAAGTGTATAGATTGCATTCATATTTTTGCCACCCATTATTTTGCATTTTTCTACATTGAACCTCATTTGCCATGTAGTCGCCCACCCCATTAATTTGTTCAGGTCTTTTTGCAAGGTTTCCACGTCCTGCGGAGAAGTTATTGCCCTGCTTAGCTTAGTATCGTCTGCAAATACAGAGATTGAACTGTTTATCCCATCCTCCAGGTCGTTTATGAACAAATTAAATAGGATTGGTCCCAGCACAGAACCCTGGGGAACCCCACTACCCACCCCTGACCATTCTGAGTACTCCCCATTTATCACCACCCTCTGAACTCGCCCTTGTAGCCAGTTTTCAATCCATGTACTCACCCTATGGTCCATGCCAACGGACCTTATTTTGTACAGTAAATGTTTATGGGGAACTGTGTCAAATGCTTTTGCAAAATCCAGATACACCACGTCTACGGGCCTTCCTTTATCTAGATGGCAACTCACCTCCTCATAGAAGGTTAATAGATTGGTTTGGCAAGAACGATTCTTCATGAATCCATGCTGATTACTGCTAATGATATCGTTCTTATTACTAAAATCTTGTATATAGTCCCTTATCATCCCCTCCAAGAGTTTACATACTATTGATGTCAGGCTAACTGGTCTGTAATTCCCAGGGATGTTTTTTGGGCCCTTTTTAAAAAATTTGTGCTACATTGGCTTTTCTCCAATCAGCTGGTACCATTCCAGTCAATAGACTGTCTGTAAAAATTAGGAACAACGGTCTGGCAATCACCTGACTGAGTTCCCTAAGTACCCTCGGATGCAAGCCATCTGGTCCCGGTGATTTATTAATGTTAAGTTTCTCAAGTCTAATTGTAATTCCGTCCTCTGTTAACCATGGAGGTGCTTCCTGTGTTGTGTCATGAGGATAAACACTGCAGTTTTGGTTACTGAAGCCCCCCGATTCACTCGTGAAGACTGAGAAGAATAAATTCAATACCTTTGCCGTCTCCCCATCCTTTGTAACCAGATGTCCTTCCTCATTCTTTATGGGGCCAATATGGTCTGTCCTCCCTTTTTTACTGTTTACATACTTAAAGAATTTCTTGGGATTTTTTTTTGCTCTCCTCCGCTATGTGTCTTTCATGTTCTATCTTAGCCATCCTAATTGCACCCTTACATTTCTTATTGCATTCTTTATAAATTCTGAATGCTGAGGATGATCCCTCAACCTAGTATTTTTTGAAGGCCTTCTCCTTTGCGTTTATATGCATTTTTACATTGGAGTTAAGCCATCCAGGATTTTTGTTCGCTCTTTTAAATTTATTACCCAATGGGATACATTGAATAATGCCCTTATTTAATATGCTCTTAAAGCAAACCCATCTCTCCTCCGTATTCTTTGTTCCTAAGATTTTATCCCAATTTATGCCTTTTAGCAAGGTTTGTAGTTTAGGGAAGTTGGCTCTTTTGAAATTCAGTGTCTTTGTGTTCCCTTCATGTTTCCTATTTCTGTGATTTATACTGAAACTAATTGACCTGTGATCGCTGTTACCTAAATTGCCCCGTATTTCCACATCTGTTATCAGGTCTGTATTGTTGGTAATCAGTAGATCTAGTAATGTTTTATTTCTAGTTGGTGCGTCTACCATCTGACCCATAAAATTGTCCTGCGAGACATTAAGGAACTGGCGAGCCTTAAATGAATGCGCGGTTCCCTCCGCCCAGTCTATGTCTGGATAATTAAAATCCCCCATTATGATAACACTTCCCATCCTTGCTGCTAATCCAATTTGTGATAGGAGATCCGTCTCCACTTCCTCCCTCAGGTTAGGGGGCCTATAGCATACTCCCAGTATTATTTTCCCCTTAGCTTCATCCCTTTGGAGCTCTACCCATAAAGATTCCACCTCCTCCCTAGCTCCCTCAGTGATGTCATCTCTCACATTCACTTGTACATTATTCTTGATATATAGGCATACCCCTCCCCCTTTTTTACCCTCTCTATCCTTGCGGTATAGGGTATACCCTTGAATGTTTGCCAGCCAATCATGAGAGCTGTTGAACCAGGTCTCTGAAATTCCCACAAAATCCAAATCCTCCTTGTACAACAGTATCTCTAGTTCACCCATCTTGTCCGCCATGCTCCTGGCATTAGTGAACATGCCACATAGTTTAGACCGGTCGCATATTGTCCTCGTATTGGGTGTTTCACTCTTCCTCCCACGTGACACCAACGATGGGGCACTCTTCCTCCCACGTGACACCAACGATGGGGCACTCTTCCTCCCGCTGACACCAACGATGGGGCACTCTTCCTCCCACTGACACCAACGATGGGGCAATGTTTACTGCAACTGACACCATTTTCTACTCCCACTGGCCACAGTCCGGCCCCCACAAAGTCTGAAGGACAGTAAACTGGCCCTCTGTTTAGAAAGTTTAGAGATCTCTGATGTAGGCAGATTCACATTCCAGGAGTTCAGAGAGTATCACTAAAGTGCAGCAGACCCAGGGCCGTCTTTAATATTGATTGGACCCTGGGCAAACATTTTCTTGGGCCCCCCTCCATGCAATTTCGCTCTCCACCTGCCTGCACACCATGGACTGGGGTGGTGAGCGGACCATCAATAGAAAACTCCTAGGGAACCCAGAACTCCTGGGATCAGTGAC